>NC_087444.1:9151287-9454318 GCF_036321535.1 Camelus dromedarius
ACCTTGACCCTGGACTCCCCAGCCTCCAGAACTACAAGAAAGAACTTTCTGTTGTTTGCAAGCTGCCCATCTATGGTCTTCTGTTACAGCAGCCCAAACGGACTAAGCAAGGTTGGAGGGAAGAAAATTGGGAGAACCACAGAGAAAATGAGCTGGGAAGAGCCTGGGGCCTGAGCTCAGGTCACTTGGGTTCAAACCTCAGCTCTTCTGCTTGTAGCATTTGCGACTTTGGGAGCATGCCTCGCCCATTTGGGCCTCAGTTTACTCAGATGTAGAACAGGGATCGCTGATATTCACATTAACTCTTCCTTGCAGTTTCCTTGACTTGCTTTACCCCTAACTAACTATATTTTAATGCGCGTCTCAACATGTCCTCTTTCAAGAAGCTTTCCCTGACCTCTGCAGATCTTGTTCAGTGCCCTTCTTCCTTGCTCCTTTGACACTCTCTGCTCTGTTAATTCTACACCTTATATTTACATCCTTTAAATGTGAGCTCTCTGAATTCAATTATTGTGTCTTATTCATCTGTATCCTCAGTGTCTGGAACTATTCCTAGATCAGCAGATGCTTGGTAATTGTGCTCTCAAAAAACAGAACAAAGCAAAATGAATGAGTAAGTAACTGAATTCAACTTCTGGATGGTGGGGTTGATCTAAATCTGGTCAATCAGCAAAATCACCTTGGGATATTTTCCCCCTAGCTTTGTTGTGATATAATTGACATATAACATTGTGTAAGTTTGAGTATACATTTTGACTTGATACAGTTATTTAATGTAAACAACTACCACCGTACGTTAGCTAACACATCCATCATGTCACATGATTACCATTTCTTTTTTGTGGTGAGGACACTTAAGGCCTACTGTCTGAACAACTTTCAAGTATATAATGCATTATTTCTAAATGTAATCATAATGATGGGCTTTAGATTCCCCAGAACTGATTCATCCTTCCAACGGGAAGTTTTGTACCCTTTGACTAATATCTCCCCATTTCTCCCACTGCCTCCCTCAGCCTGTGGTAGCCACCATTCTATTCTTTGTTTCTACAAGTTCAGCTTTTTCAGATTCCGTGTATAAGTCACACCATCCAGTATATTTCTGTGTCTGACTTACTCCACTTAGCATAATGCCCTCAAGTTCCATCCATGTTATCACAAATGGCAGGGCTTCATTCTTTCTCATGGCTGAATAATATTCCATTGTACATATATACTGCATCTTCTTTGTCCATTCATCTTTGACAGACATTTAGGTCTTAGGTTATTTCCATATCTTGGCTATTGTGACTAATGCAATAAACATGGGTGTGCAAATATTTCTTTGATATCCTGTTTTCATTTCCTTTAGATGTACAAACCTGGGGATATTTTTAAAGAGAACAATTATTTGGCCAATACCTAGAGATTTTGAGTTAGGGGTATATCAGCCTGCTGGAGCTACCCTAACAAAAGCACCCCAGACAAGCGGCTTAACCAACAGAAATTAATTTTCTCATGATTCTAGAGTATAGGAATCTCAGGCCCAGGTGTCAGCGGGGATGACTTCTTCTGAGGCCTTTCCCCTTGGATGTCGATGTCCATCTTCTCCCACTGTTTTCACATGAACTTTCCTGTGTGCCTGTCTGTGTCCTAACCTCCTCTTACTTTAGCAAACTTACTTCTCCTTTATTACTTCTTGGAAGGCCCTAATCTCCAAAAACAGTCACGTTTTGAGGTCCTGACGGTTAGGACTTCCACATGTGAATTTTGAGGGGACATAATTCAGCCCAAAACAATGTGTCTGGGGTGGTGCCTGGGAATCTCCATAAATAATTCTGAAGATTAGTCCGGTCTGGAGATTGTGAATCTAAATTGCCTTTAACATTTCTGATTCTATTAAAAGTAACATGTTTTAAAAAAATAATCAGATGTCCTTTACAAACATGCAAGTAAGTATTTAGGAAATTTACCTCCTAGAAAGTTCTCCAGAAAAAGTAAAGAGATACAGTAACTTTAAAAACCCTAAAAGAGGAACATGAATTAGGGGAACTGACCCAGGATCCAATGAAAATAAATTATAATCCCATGATAAGAAGATTGGAGATTGGCTCTAGGACCCTCACACCTAAATGCAGACCCCTAAATACAGACTGGGCAGGCTTCTTCTCTTTAATGTGAGAAAGAGAATTTATGAATTAGGTACCTCTTTATCTTTAGGGATTTCCTCAGTTCTGTGTTTAGTTGGTTTTGTACCATATAAATTGCACTATCTTAATTCCTTCAGTCCTTCATTTTGTGACAGTATAAACTAATCGATATTATCTTTCAAAACAAAAAAAAGTAACATTTTACTTCTCTTGCATCTATGAAAGCCAACACTGGTGTTCTATTTCTTTGTTTTTTTGAGATTCAGATTATGGCAAAATAGCCACATGAAAAATTTTTGTTTATTTAGTCTATAATAGTAAATTATTATTTGATCTATAGATATTATTATTTTTGACAAAGCTTTGTTGGAAGACCAAGGCTAATTATGTTAGGGCATTATTCTGTCAGAAATACTGTGAGCCTTGTCTCTAGAGGAAAATAATTTGTAAAATCAAAGCTTCTTTAGTTACAGACCATGAGAGCCGATACGTACAACTCCCATACATGTTCTTTGAGGTTATCAGATGCCCACGGAATGATCTGTATCTGAAGGGCTTATTTTCTCAATTGCCGTTTATTTGCTTTGTCACTTCAGAGTGATGTATGGGGCTGAGTTGTTCCACCATCACACATGAAGCCCAGCTATTCATGGGAAAGGGGACTCCGTGTCCTTCACTAGGATAGCTGGAGCCATTATCCTCCCACATACACTTTATTAGAGAGGTTTTTATTCATGGACTCTAGTAAATGTTGGCTTCCTCCATTGCTTATTCAAAGTCATTGAATATTGTAATTTGTTTCCATTAATCAGCTTTATACCTACATGCATGCTGTATGAACAATGGAGAGGAGTAATGAGGCATGATGTTTACTCTGATGCTTCTGGTGGGAATGTTCATCTTATGAAGAAATGAACTGAAACCTAAGGCTTTCTCCCAAGGAGCACCTATTATGCATTCCACTGAATTTGCTTTTTCGTTCTCTTCTCCCTTAGGAGAGAGGGTTCCCCCCACCCCTTTGGTCAATCGAGTATGGCACAAGGGTGATGACAAGTCTAATAGATGCTGTAAACCACTACTTTTAATGCACGGTGTAACTGAATCAGAATATAGTGTCTATTCTGACGGAATCCCTGGTGCTTTCACGGTTGAAATTATGATTAGAAAGATCCAGATAATGCTGACTTCTATTACATTATCCACAGAATTATACAATTTTCCTTTCTGCAGTACATCCATTCTTTCCTTTTGAATTATGCAGTGTTGTCTTAAGTGGTTTAATATTACTTTGGAATAGAATTCAAAAAACTGCTGAAAGGATTTAACGTTTTTGGTAAAACAGATGCAAGCTCAATCTCTGGTGGTATTTTTCAACAGACAATTTCTTTCCGTTGCTTTTATAGGAAAGTGCCTTTTTAAGTAGCACCCTATGGCAGCCTTCCTAGTCAGCTGTAATGAGGTGGTGTGGAGAGCAGTCCCATGCCCTGTGCATGGGAAGATGATTACTCTAATTGCTACGTGGTATTTTGAAGCTGTATTTGCACTTTTCACATTGTCAAGGGCGCAAGGTGAGAAAACACTGTTTGGATGGTGGTGAGGAGTGGGAGGTACTCTTAAAATAATGAATGCCTCCATAACTCGGACCTAGTGAGGTGTGAGTAAAATATGTTGTTTTCTCCCTTTGTGAATAAAGATCATCAGTTACTGCTATGGACTAGGACACCTTTATTTGTGATCTAAAGCCATCCAATAAAATGCGCTAAAACAGTTAGCTTCACTTTCTGTTTACTGGGTTACTTGTAATTTGTTTTAAAGGACATTCACTATAACTGTGTGTTTAATAAATAGCAGAAACTAGTTTGTATTGATGCTATTACTAATAATGCTAAGCGTTATCATGTACTGAGAAGTTACTTGCTGGGCATTTTACGTATAATAAAGGGCACATGATAAAGCTGAAAGAGTGTAAGGCTCAGCCAGCAAGGGGCAGAACCAGGGCTTGAGCTTGGTCTATTCATGCTTTATGACACCTGTAGTGAATCTCTTAGAACCATCTATTTTGGTGAAAAACAAAGATAATTACCAATGAATTCTCGAAGAATTGTGTTGTTTACTCTAACCCTACATGTAAACATCAGTAAATTGGAAACACAGGGGCTTCCAGGTGCTCCAGGGCCCTTCATTGGTTTATAGGGTAACTGTGTCCAGTGCCTTGGACACTGACTTAAATCCAACACAAATTAATGGAAGCCTCATTTAAGTTACCCGCTTGGCCATTCAGAAGACATATTGGTCTGAAAAACTTGACATGATTCCATCAACTTATTCAGAAAGTGACTAATTTTTAGTGGCTGTTCTGGATGATATCTCTTTATTGGAACAAATAAAGCACAGTTCATGGCATCTACTCTATAGCTCTTGATTTTGATCTATTTTAATAATCAGAGAACAACAGAAAGAGTTTTCTTTGAGCTTTCACAGTGAGAGCCATTCATTTTTCTCATCTTGTCTCAGGGACATGTTAATTCTTCAGATTCAAGAAATAAAATGTAGTCTCAGGCATACTGGTTTTCTGTCTGTTTCACAGGACATCATGTATTCCACAACCTTGATGCCATCAAGCTGAAAGAACTGGGAGATCAGGGAGTAGCAGGCATTCTAGTGCATTGGTGTGCAGTGCCAGAGAGAGGCAGGTGAAATGCAAGAAGATATGGGGTCCTCCAGCTCCATTTACCTTCTAATGGCTGTACTAGTTAGGGATCTGCTAAGATTTCCCTTCAGAGTAAAGGAAGTTACATTCTTTATGCACCAGACTACTAGTAAAAAGGCACAAGTTGGTGGGCCCTCTTGGATATTGGAGAAATACGTATCATATATGGGAGTGAGCCTCCGAATAATTAACCCTGTTACCCAAAATGCCAAATTTGAGAGGGCCTACATCAAGGGAGGCCTCTCCAGCAGAGCCAAGCTGTAGCATAGTTTATTCTACTATTTGGTTCCTATGACCTAGTGGATAAAAAATGATATTCAAAGTGTGTATTGCCTATTGGGGTGCTGGTGGAAATCACTGTTAGGAGAATCACAGCAGAGAACCCTAGATGTTGCAAATGAAATGATACTTCCTTTGACAAGTAACTATTCTCTTCTTGTTAATAGTTTCTAGTGGAGTTTAAACAGTTGACCGTTGGCCATGCTTGAGTCGCGCATCATCATGAATTTTGATAGCTTGGTGGACCAGTCCTCCAAGAAGAAAAGTTAGGTGTGTCCAGAAGCACTTTACTATCCACTGAAAGCAGTATATATGTGCAGGGCGAATATATAATGTATTATCCATACCAGGACACGTTTGAAAGCAGAAGGGGCACTACCAATAATTACATTGGGACAACTATAATAAACCGGTACTTTGCCTGGTAAACCAGGAATGTGTTTCAACATGACAAATAGTAAACTCTATTGGCAGGTGGCTAGGATTCTTGGCACTCCTTCATCATCCTATGCCAGTGACCTTTGATTGAAGAAGGCAAAAGTTAAAGGTAGATTCATTAATACTAGGCTGGCACTATGTGAAGGTGGACTGTTGCAGCATTGTAGCCCCACACTGAAGAGGCTCTAAAGACTTGGAGGAAAAGAAACCTTCCCAGTGCACAGCTGGTTGAATAGTATGCCTCACATTCATTTGGTCTAAAAGGACAGATGCTTGAGGTATGCATTTACAGTGATTCATGGGAAGATGCTAATGCTCGATAATCCAGGAGCTTTGAGTCAACAGAAGGAAGGTTCATGAAAAGAAGGTCTGGGAGAGAAATCTGTGGATCATTCTTTCAGATTAGGTAGTGTGAGAATATCTGAATATCCAGCAAACACCCTCCATTATAGAAGAGGCTCTTGCTGATTAGGTATAACATGATGATCATTTTGTTTGTAGCCTTTTCCCAACTAAACCAGTGCTTACTCAATGAAGTCTTAAATAAAGTGGTCATGGTGGCCAACCATGGTGGCATCCTCTACGGCCTATTTGTCCAACATCACTTTTGAAAGCTCAATTTTCTTGCAGGAGAGAACAATCTTTGCTCATAGGAACCAATTGTTAAATATTCATACATTTTCTGTTAATTTACTTCTATTTCTCCCTACGGTTCCCTTGGTTCTCTATTTTAATGATTTAATTTTACTATACTTAATGATGACAGTTGACTTCTCAATTTCACCCATTTATTGCAGACTGTTAGGATGAGGTCAGCTGGTTCTGCACTAGGAGCCAATGAAGTAACCAATGATTTGTTGGGTAGTCCCCCTTTCACGGAGAGTGAATGCATTTCCATTTCTAAAAATAATAGTTTCATTCTGTTAGGTATAAACATTCATTGTTGTGGTATAAGTGTTTGGAAGTTTAGGCATGGAAAATGGAATATATTGATGCTGGGCAGAGACTAGAGTGAATGTTTGTCTCGTTTATGGTCTTCCTAGCTCCTTCTGAACGCCCCTCTTAAAATCTCTAACCTTGATCGTTATAAGGCAGAAGACAGAAATGCTTTCCTATTTTCCATTAGAGCGAGAATGTAGGTTGGAGAGAACCCACTTGGGATTCAGTTCAGAAGAGAGTGATGTGAACAGGTCACACATGGAGAATTAACTCTTGTGAGAATGATGGAGACAGTGAGCGTTCAGAAGTAACACACACACACACAGACACACACACACACACACACACACACGAATGTTCTGAGAGCACAGCTCCATGCTCTGGGTGGGCACTACGAACTGTAGGGCTGTGGTGGTGAACATGGTGCCTTTACCGGGGCATTCTATCTGTGTGATTAGGTTCTTCTACCTGGCTGTGTATTCTGCAGGCCAGATATCTCCAACCTTCCCTGATGTTTTATGAGTGACCTCATAACTTTTAATATATTATTTTTCTGTATATCTTGGATGGAATGGGTTCTGTTGTTTACAGCTTAAAATGATTTCTGATACGTGGATACTTGAGGTATCCAAAGGGAGGGATGTAGGGAATAATCTGGTCAGCCATCATGGAAGAAGTGATATATTTTTTTAAAGCAACCCACTCAGTGTTAAAAAGATAGAGCAATCTCACCAAAGTCCCAACGCATGCAGTTAGAATTGTTTTTTCCTCAGCAGTTAAGGTGAACAAATCTGCCTCAGTGTAAGAAAATCTCATACACAAAATCTTAATTTACAAAACGGATCTATTAAAGTATCTTTTTAAAAATTTTACCAAAAGATTTCCCATATTAAAGGATTATATGTTTTACGTTAATTAACTGGCCAATTCCCCATTTACTTACTACATTGTCATTATCTAGAAATTCTGTCTTTAAAGACATCTTCAAGACCGTATCTGCTACATAAACAGAGATTTGCTTTTATTTAAGCGTAAGAATTTAAACGCTTGGTTGGGAAGTTGTGAAATCACTAGTCCCCAAGGCCTAACAAAGGATTCCCACCAGCACTTTCAAAATTGGAATTTTTTTTTAATATCAGCATTATGAAGAATGTATACTGAGGAATACATTTATTATGAAGGGGTCTTAAATGAACACAATAAAATACACATCTAACTGAAAAATTCAACAGTACAAAACAGCATACTTTCCAATTCCTCAATGTTTTTGTGTTAACGTGGCTAGCTACTGGTTTTGTAGAATCACTATAATCCATTTTATAGTTATTTTTTCAATTGTAAATTTTAAAACCCTTTTTTTAGGACCAACGGTTCTATACACGTAGCTTTTACAATAATGATAGTGCAGTAACTATGCCTGCATCAGATATGTACGTGTGTGTGTGTGTGCATGCGTGTGTGTGTTGTACTATACGGCACCACACTTAAAAATACCCCTACATCCCTGCTGGGTTCACAAGTTCACAGCTGATGTGGAACACCTATTAGACATTTAAGAGCATCATAAAAAGACTATCTCTGGAGGGCTGTGTTTATGCTTGGAATAGATCTCCTCCCCGGCAAGTTGAAAGCCCATTAAAAGGATTTGATTTCAGCCTCTGTGAGAGCCCGTCTTACTGCTGTAACACGGGTAGTTGTCTCTTTAATTACTAGGAATTTGGCTTTATAAGAACTACAGGAGCAGAACTTGGTGAGCAACGTAACCTGATGATAGATGCAGAGATTTCACAATTTAAAAAAAAGATTTAGCTTATTCTGCTACCCAGAACAGCTGAAAAGTATGTTAGAGCTACATCCTTTAAAACTTTCCAGAGACGTAGGAGATTTCGGATTATGTAATAAGCTCTGCTATTTAAGTTCTGTCTTCCAGGCACAGTGTTGGAAGCCCAGAAAGAGTTCCATAAATGGGATCTCAAATTTTTGTAAGCTGCACTTTATAGAGTTTTATCATATCAGAACAGCAATAGTAAATGGCTTATTCAATATGTTCAGTTATTAGAATTCCCAATACCACTCAACCATCAAAATCCTGACCCTGAAAACTCCTTTTCCCAGTTAATAATTTTCTAAATGGCTTTAATTAATTAGCTGCCTCAAAGTAACTAAAAGTTAGCGGAACAGTTTCTAGGAAGAGTTTCATTGCTGAGGAGAAAGTGGAATTGAGGTTGTCAAATGTGTTTAGCCTGACTTTGATGATAGCAAAAGCTGAACACGGAGATTAGCAGCTTTGCCTTCATGCCGTTTGACCTGGACAAAGAGAAACCTACTTTACACTGAAAGGTTATATATTTCTATCTGCAGTCCATAGATACAGATGTGTTTATGACAACTCTTCAGTTATCCTAGTATATTTATGTCAAATTCTCTCTCAGATGCTCAGAAACAAGATACGTTTCATTTATATACTTTCTGATGTTTCCATGAATAAAATGCCCTAGGTGTTTTCTAATGGTACAAACTGCTTTTCTGTTTTAGACTCTGTTCACAGGCCTCTGGGATCATCTCGACGTGGACTTCTGCTTGCAAAGAAAGGATGTCAAGATTTCCAGGGATGAAAGCTAGCTACCTGTCAGGCTTATTGATCATGACGTATTTCTGTTGGTGTGACATCTCTTGCAGTGACCTCTCTCCTGCCCCACCTCTCTGTCCATAGAATGACCTCTTTTTCCATTTATATACCAAATCCTGCAAATTTCAGTTTACACTATTTCTGTCTCTATGGTCCTTCCTTGTCATATACTCATGTATTAATTCACCCTGATTTCTTGGTCCCTGGTCTTGATCCCTTCAAATCATTTGACTCCTGTGCTGAAAGGAATTACTATTACCTGCTGGATAGAGTTCAGACTTAGCAAACAAGGCTCTCCGTGATCTGGTTCATTAACCACTCTAGCCTTACTGCTTGTACTTTCCTTATAAGGTATATTTCATGCCCTTGGACCTCTACTTTGCCTTACCTTAAAAGCTTCTTCTATTTCACCTCTCTAGCTCCTATCCATCCCTGTAAGGTACAGCTCAGAAAATGTACCTTACATTTTCTTACATCCTGTGGTGCCCCAGACTTAATTAAGTGCCCCTTCTTTGGGCACCCATGGAATCCTGTGTACAGCCTTACCATTGCATTACATTAATGTCATATGCTTACACGGCTATCTTGCCTCGCACCTTTTCCCAGCTTCTATTTCTGAACTATGTCAGACTCATGATGGCTCAATAAATGTTTACCAAAGTGAATTAAACTTATTTCTTATCTGCCTCTGGTCTGTTCAGCTGTCTTTCTTTTTCCTCATTCTGCATGCTCCTGATTGCTGATTGGTCTATTGTGATGAATCTGCCTTACTATATAAATCTATCTATCTATCAATCTATCTATCTATCTATCTATCTATCTATCTATCTATCTATCTATCTATCTTCCACTTTCACATCCCTCTCTCAGTGTGATGGCTTCAGTACAATTAGGCACTCCTAGAGTCAGATGGGGAATACTGGAACAGTTTTGATTTTGGAATACTTTCTTTAATGAAAAATGGATGTCAGGAGCTCCTGAAAGAAGCCCATCCTGCCTTTTAATTGCTTATGACCTGTCCTGTTAGGATCCTCACAGGCAGCCTGAAGCAATCTACCTGGGGTGAAATCATATACAGGGAAGGTTTACAGGAAGGCTTTTGAAATTAGAAAGTTCTTGTTCTTGACCTAGGAGTTATGTTGTATTGGCTTTAACTAATGTGACAATAAAGACCTAACAATTGACATAAAAAGTTCAGTCTTTAAATATTTAGTCAGCCTGATTTTCTAATAAAATCAAAACCTGGTTGGCAAGAAAGAGGGCTTCTGATTTTGAAATAGTCATATAATTTTAATGTTCATTGTCAGCTACACATCCCTCTCAATCTGCAATTTAATGTCTAAAATTTTGTAAAACCTGAATAATAAACTCAGATTTTAAAAGTTTAACTTTGTAACATTTTTCTCCCCAGCCACCTCCATCTGCACTACTTTGCCTACATGGTATTAGGTACTCAAAAGACTTTTGACCCACATCATGGGCAATTAGTTCAACAGCTCTCAATAGTGAGCTGATGAATTTTTCCCAAATGCAGTGGTTTGTAAATTTGAGCAATCTTTAACTGGATGGCTCTTACAGCCCCTCAAGTGATTAGTCAAATAAAGGATGTTACAACAGTGCACATTCAAAATGTAACACTCTAGGAGTATCGGGATAATGCAAGTTTGTACAGTGGATCCAAATCAGCATTTTACATTGGAAAGTGACTTCTCCATGAGCACATTTTACACCACTAAATTTGCAAGTCATTGTGGAATATTATGATTTCTGGAATGAAGACATTGATCCCAGGTGATTTCTCTTCTGAACATATTTTGTCTTTGTCTCTCAACAGCTTCATTGCACAGCAGAAGTAAATTCCTCTGGTACGAACAGTTCTCTGTATAGTTTGATTTACATGCAAGGCTTCCTTAAAATAAGATTACTCCAAACTGGCGCACTTTGCTTAATCCTGAAGAATTCTGCAATTAACATCCAGTTTAACATGAGGGAGACTAGTTGTGCACATGCTCCTCCATCCCTGCTCTTGTACTTGAAGACATACCCTTGCTCCTGCGTGAGGCCAGCCCCTCTGATTTTAGCCTGTCTACTTATAGACATTCTCAGTCTTTCATATCCCATCTTAAAAAACAAACAAAACAATGCTAGACAAACACAATGGAGTCCTTGAATCCATAGCATCTCAGTAGCCAGAACAACTTTTTTTTTTTTAAGTTTAAATCTAATCACATCATTATTTTGCTTATACCACTCCAATGGTTTTCCGTGCCAATTGGAAGGGCATCCAAACTTCTTACCTTATTGTCTAAAACCCTCTCTGATCTGTCTATAGCTGTCTTCCCTGGTCTCCCCTCTGACCACGTTCATTCTTTCCCACTATTCCTCTGGTCACTCTGGTTTTCCTTCTGTCGCTCAAGTGCTCCAAGTTCCTCTCTGTCTCTGAGCCTTTGCACTTGCTGTTCCTCTACTGCCTGGAATTCTCTTTACTATATATTTTGTGATTGGTACCTTTTCCACCATTCTAATCATAGATAAAAATGTCATATTTTCAGACCAGGCTTTTGAGGCCATTTTTACCCAAATAACTTCCTTCTATAGCCCCCACCATCCTGTTTTATTTACTTTCTTCATAGAACTTCTTTATCTTCTAGTTCTTACGTAAAAGTAGCTTATGTATTCATTTCTTACATGATCATTGTCAGTCTTTCTCCATTAGAGTGTAGCCTTCCTGAAACCAGATTCTTGCTTGCCTTGTGAACTTCTGTGTACTCCATGCCCAGAACAGTGCCTGGCACTGAGTGGCTGTTCAGTGAGGATTCACTGAAAGATGGAATGCATCTGAAGTGGACCGCTACTGATGAATATGTCAAAATGTTGAATCTTGTTTTTATTTCAAAAATATTGACAGGAACCCATAATGTATTTCCAATCCTTAGATTCTTTAAATGTGTAAAAATAAGGTATTACAATGTATTAAACTTGGGAAGTCTCTTTACTAATGGCGTTGATCTACTTATGGACATAGCTTTTGTATCAGCCAACAGAAAGGTACTGATGTGAATATACATGTGTCCATTGTCCTGACAGCTGGCCTTTGCCTAAATTGATTTTCCAAATGCCGAGCTCTAAGTTAGACTGGTTTACAACATATAAAGTTAAATTGTGCCATGAATGGGCTACACTTTCAGGTTTGCGTATCTATTATGTTCCAAGGAAATGCCACAGACGGTCAATGATTTTATTTAGGGATGAAAATTTATGTTTTTGAATGAGAAATGTTTCTTTCATAGAAATATTTAAAATGTATCCTATAAGAGTTAGCTTCAGTATTACCTTCCCTGACAAGTATTCCTTGATCTTTTAGGAAATGCTAGTCACATCTTCTTGAGCACCTAGTGCCTGAGTGCATTGACTGCATTGAAATTTTAATTGTTGATTGACAAGCCTGCTTTTCCCACTAAACCTGGTGATCCTCAAACAGATCCCATACATCCTTCATCCTTCTTCTTCTTGAATGCAGATCCTGATTTTTGGCATCTTTAGTCAGTAGGCTCAATAAAATATTTATTGAATTGAGTGGACTAAACAAATATTGAGTTGAACTACTACTTAATTGGTTTATGAGAATATCTAAGCTCACCTTCAGAATATGAAACTTTGGAGGGTAGAAAAAATGTATTATATTTCTCTTTATGTTCTTCTTAGGGTATAGAGCACTACTCTGCATTTGGGCTCCATCTAGACTCTTAACTACCATCACCAGGATTAGAGAAATTGGTGGTCAACCTCCACTTAGGGTTCTATATTAAATCTCTATCTTGACTCTTGCCCTGGTGAGCTAACTGGATAATAAAAAAAAAACTTCACAAACTATTAAGAGGCAGCATAGTTTATAGTTTCATGACTTTGGGCTTAATCTCTATGAACCCCATTTTTTTATTGGTACCTAACTCATGGAGTTATGAGGATCACATGAATTGGAATATACAAAGTATATGAAATGTCCTAAATGTCTGGCTCAGATTAGATTATGAGGAGCTGTTCGATATTATTTATTATTATTATTATTACTATTATTACTCTTTCTTAAGGTCTACATTGGCTCAGTCTAGGCACTCACATCTTTACCTCCTATTTTCCACTTTGCTTAGGCCATCAGATTCGGGGGCTTCAAAAGTCAGACTGAGCCAACAGATCCTAGGAGAACATTCAAAGTGGGGAGCGTTTTCATCAGTCTATGTCAGGTTAATGGAAAGATTTCTTTACTCCTCCCACTGATGGTTCTACATTCAATCCTGAGCAAAGAGGAAGTGGTGCATTTAAAAGTGAGACCTTTATGTGTCCTTTCCTCTATTTTGATTTTAAGCTCAGCCGTACAAGCTGGTGTGGGAGGGGGCTGGCTGCGAGTGAGAAGGTGAAAGGAGCACATGGTCAATACATAAAAATACTCACTGAGGGAAATAAATTTTCTTTGTGTTGATGTTTTCCTTTACGGAAGGAAATCCAGTGGAATGAGCTGGCTCTTCAGGAATAAATCTGTAAAGAGAAGGTACATTTATGAGGAGAGCAAGTAATGGATTGGGAGCTGGGGTAAGCAGATTCCTGAACCTGAGGCAAGAAATCTTATTGGCTCCCTTGGGTGTGAACCTCCAAAATACGTATGAGCGAAATTAACTGTGACGAAAACCCAAGAAGTCAAGTTTTTAATCACACAAGACTAGACTAAGAAAGGAAACGGGGATTTCAGGAAATCTGGAACTGTTCAACAAAATCTACCCAGATCTTAAGGAGCACAAAGCACTCCTTTTAGGATGTTCTTTCTTATAATTCAAGTTTATAGCTTCATGATTATTTTAGTCCTTACTTAGGAAGTAGGCAGTTTAGCCACCCCTTCTTTTTAATTTTACTGTTTTTTTCAGAGAACTTCTGTACATAAGCATTTACAGTGCACTGATTGTTCAGTTCTTACTGGAGTGAATCAGTAGATTCAATGCATTTGTCTGAATCATGAAAAAAACAATATACAATATTTTCCTTTAGGAAGATGATAAGAATTATAGTGTAAAAAATCGTAAAAAGTGCAAAAGTGACCTATAGCTTTTTTCTGTATCTGTCTGTTAAATCATGTTTAATATTAATTTAAGCTCTGTATTCAATGGAAAAATGATCAGGTTTACATATTAAAATTACACTATAAATAAAATGACAAAGGCTATATTTTGATGAAAAATTTCCAAATTGCACTGACTGTGGTGTCAATTGCCATTGACTCCCACTTTTCATGATGCCATATTGTTAATAATTATGACGATTTATACACCTAGAAAGATACTCTCATAGTTGGCTGATGGGCAGGTTGGTCTCTAACTTGCAAATTACGTTTTCCAAAGTAACAGTGTTTTCAGAGTTCCCACTGTGCTCGCTGCTCACTTCAGGCACCTGATACATCTATTTTCTCCCCTCCTTATAATGCTATGCTCTCTGATTGTTATTTTTAATCTTCTTATTCTAACAATTTTTGATACCTCAGTCCTTTAAAGAGATAGAGAATATATCAATCAATCAACCACACAAAAATAAAGAATATATGTGGATCAGACATTATTATACCCATGAGATGTAGGAGGCCATCATTAAAGGAAGTGTGCTTGCAATATTTGAAAGTACACGTTCCAGGCTTAATTACAGACTTTAGAAAAGAATTGGGATCTTTATTTGGAAATATCCCATGGTTAGTAAATCTGAAAACTGTCTCAAGTATTATAAAATAAATATAATATAAATATAAAATATAAAAATCTTCCCATTGTATTTAAGAATCTGTTAGAAAAGCATGTAGTCAGAACAAAGTATTTGACTAGAATTTCTAGCCAAAACATTAAGGGAAGAAAAAGAAATCACAAAGGTTGGAAGGTATATTGTTTTCTTACCGCTGCTTTAGCAAATTACCACAAATTTGGTAAGCTTAAAACAACAATAATTTATTACCTTATAATTCTCTAGGTCAGAAGTCCAAGATCAGTCTCAGTGGGCCAGAGTCAAGGTGTTCGCAGGCTGCTTCCTTCTGGAGGCTCTGAGGGGAGATTCTGTTTCCTTATCTTTCTCTGCGTCTAGAGGCCTGCATTCACTGCTTTAAGAACCCCCTACAATCTCGTGCTTTCTTTGTTACACATACTACTATAATTCAATCTTCTTCTGCCTTCTTATAAGGACACTGGTGATTATTTGGGCCCACTGAGATAATTCAGGGTAGTCTCCCCACTTCAAGATTGTTCACTGAATCACATCTGAAAAGTCCCTCTTACAATGTAAGATGTCATAGTGCTATGTTCTGGGGATGTGGATGTTGACATCTTTGGGGGGGCCGTTATTCAGCCCATGACAGAAAGGAACATGCACAGTAATTACAGAGGTGAGATAATTGTCTACATAATTTATTAGGATTAATAGAGATTTTAGCTAGGTGGCTAGATATAATAAGATCCATTTTTAAAATGCAATTGCATTTTTATATATCAGGGTGAAAGAAAATGTAATGAAATGTAAAAGGCAAAACTAGAAAACTTTAGGAAAAAAATAGAACTTTGACAATGCCAGTCTCGGTAAAGATGAGCAATGAGAACGCTCATACATTGTTAGTGAGTATAAAATGGAACCACACATTTGCAAATAATCTAATATTTTCTTGACAGTTGAAGATGCGTGGAATCTATGATCCAGAAATTCCCCTCCTAGATATGTGCCTCTGTGCCCTAAGGGACATAGGCGAGAATGCTCATAGCAGTGTTGTTAGTTGATTACGAGAGCAAAAAGTAGAAATAGCTACAATGTCCAGTTAGAGGATAGCAATTAAACACAGTGTGGCGTCCTCCACTATGGAGTACTGTTCAGCAGTGAGAATGAATGACGCCTACTTGGAAAAGATGGATGAATCATAAAAACATATTTTATGAAAGAAAAAAAATTATGAGAAGCAATATGCAGAATGATATGATTTTAATAAAACTCCAAAACAAGAAATCTAAAATATACATCAAATGCCCATAGGTGTGATGAAAATTTTAAAAATTATTGAAGTGATAAACACAATATTTACAGCAGCGAATCAGTATGAGTGGAAACAGGCAACTGGATTTGGGAAGAAGCCGATAGACATTTAAAGGTATGTCCTAGTTGGAGCTGAGTTTATTTATTTTTTCTATTAATATCCTCCAGTATTTACGTAGGTGTTAGTTACCTTTGCATGCATCAATAGTTATAAACATTATTTATATATTGTGTGTATACATATATACATAAACACAAATATATTCATACATATGCACACGCATACAAATTTAGAGGAAAAGAGAAGCAAGCAGGACAGCCGTGTCACTGTGGCTTCCACATATGCTGCAGGTGGGCAGGGCCTACCACCTGGCACAAAAGCAAAGGCGTATCAAGGTCTCCAGCCCACTTCTGACATATGGAAATAAATAATTACCAGATATCAAATTTAGAAATAAATAAATACGTGCATTAATGGAGGTCTCGCTCTATATTAACCCATTGATTAGCCAATGAATTTTTAAGGCAGTTATCCTCAGAATATCCGATTATTTTTGCCTACTGTGATTTTGTTAAAAATTTGGTACATATATATTTTTATTGAAGTATATTCAGTTTATAATGTTGTGTCAATTTCTGGTGTACAGCACAATGCTTCAGTCATACATGAACATACATACATTCATTTTCATATTCTTTTTCACCATAAGTTACTACAAGATATTGAATATAGTTCCCTGTGCTATACAGTATGAACTTGTTATCTGTTTTTATATATGTTAGTTAGTATCTGCAAATCTCAAACTTCCAGTTTATCCCTTCTCACCCTCTTACCCTCCTGGTAACGATAAGTTTGTTTTCTATGTCTGTGAGTCTGTTTCTATTTTCTAAATATGTTTGTTTGTCTTTTATTTTTCAGATTCTAGATATAAGTGATTTTATATGGTATTTTTCTTTCTCTTTGTGGCTTACTTCACTTAGAATGACAGTCTCCAGATCCATCCAAGTTACTGCAAATGGCCTTATTTTATTCTTTTTTATGGCTGAGTAGCATTCCATAGTATAAATATGCCACAACTTCTTTATCCAGTCATCTGTTGATGAACATTTAGTTTGTTTCTATGTCTTAGCTATTGTAAATAGTGCTGCTATGAACATTGAGATGTATGTATCTTTTTGAATTACGGTTCCCTCTGGATATATGCCCAAAAGTGGGATTGCTGGATAATATGGTAAGTCTATTTTTAGGCTTTTGAGGAATCTCCATGCTGTTTTGCATAACCAGCTACACCAAACTGCATTCCCACCAACAGTGTAGGAGAATTTCCTTTTCTCCATACCCTCTCCAGCATTTACCTTCTGTGGACTTCTCAATGATGGCAGTTCTGACCAGTGTGAGGTGATGGTACCTCACTGTAGTTTTGTTTTGCATTTCTCTGATAATTACCAATACTTAGCATTTTTTCATGTGCCTATTGGCCATTTGTATGTCTTAATTGGAGAAATGCTTGTTTAGGTCTTCTACCCATTTTTGGATTGGGTTGTTGTTTTTTGTTATTAAAGTTATATGAGCATTTATATATTCTGGAAATTAAGCCCTTGTCAGTCTCATCTTTTGCAAATATTTTCTCCCATTCCATAGGTTGTCTTTTTATTTTGCTTATGATTTCCTTTGCTGTGCAAAAGCTTATAAGTTTCTGATTTATAAAAGTTTCTGAATTACAAAATATCAGAATATCTGATTTTTTAATTGCTGAATTTGTGTTTTGTTTCGTTTTTCTTTCTGGGGAATAGAAATGCTACTTTGCATTTCTATGTTACAGAGGAATAATTTGATGGCAAGTGTTCCTGTGGCCCTGTAAAATCAAAATATGTCCTGCCCTTCAATAAGTCTAGAGTTAACTTTGACACAAGCCTTTTCCTTTTATAGAGCAGGGCATTACTGGCTCCCCCTCCGGGGAAGTGAGCTCAGAGAAGTGAATGATTTGGCTGAGGTCAACTGGCTAATAAAGTGCAGAGTTAGAATTAGAATCCAGCTCTTCTGACACTTCATCCAGTGCTTTTGTCCCTACCACACGTAGTCCGCGATGTAAGACCAGCCCTGGAGCTGGTGCTGTCTCCCCGCGCACAGCAGGACCGTGCTGTCGGGAGGATCTAGGGCACACAGCTCTTGTTCCATGACTGATTGGCTCTTTCCTCAGTGCTTAGTTTCTTGAGCCAATAGAACACATTTCACGATTCACTGGTAACTCTCGTGTGAGTGGGGACCTTGTGGGACCTCTTTTCTTCCATTTCCAGCCAGGTTTGCTGTTGCTCTGCCAGGCCAGGACACCCCTTCTGTTTCTTCTTTGGTCAGAATACGTAAAGCCTTTCTAGACCTAGAATAGAGACCCTGGACCATTTTAGTTATTTTAGAAAGTTACAGTGTGATTGAAGGATTGTTAAAATATAACCTTCTATTTATTTCTCCCTTAGATTAGACATGGATATGAGTATATCCTGGGAAGAAAATCTAATGAGAAAAATAGCAGCATTTTCTAAAGTTCTTGTTCACCATATCAGTGGTTTTCCACTCATTTAATCCTACCAGTGTGCACCATTCACTCGGCTTTTCCTAGTCAGCTTTGCTGCCCACATACCTCTATCTGGCATCTAGAAGGGAGCTTTAAATTCCCATATGTAGTCATACTTCAGGGGAAAAAAGGACTCTTTTTATCTGGAATAAACTACAAGCTTATTTCCCTTGGCTTATCTTATTAATATTTGATGGCATTTACCTTCAAAGTGACTTTGCACGGTTGCTCTGGAGTGTTTGCACAAAGGAGGCTTTCTAATGCAAATCAGTGTGTATTGAAAGTTTAAAAAAATTTGGCCCAAATGAGACTGCCTTCCAAGTCAAATATTAGCCATCAAAGCATTTATTCATTTATTCATTCATTGATTTGTTTGTTAATTAAGTGCATGCAATAATTTATTAAACAAATCTTTTCCAAACACCCTGTGGAGGTTATTAGCACTGGCCTAGGAGTTTATAGTTCAGTAGGGAAAATGAGATATTGTGAAAAACACCACAAAGTTTTAAAAGATTATGCTGTTGATAGAAATGCATTGCAAGAAGGAAGGAAGGAATGGAGTACCCACTAGCCAGGCTCTGCGGGATGTCACACACTGCTTCTTAAACACATCAGAATTTCAGGCTTCCTTTTACACTTAAGTATGAATGCCCTTCTCCAGATTTGTCTCATGGGCTGCAGGAAGGGAGGTGCTTCATACACTTGGGTTGGGGAACTGAGATATGGTAAATGGTCAGTAGCAGAAGGAAGGTGGATTCTGTCATTCCTTAGTGAGCTTTGAGCTATTTGAAAAAAAATTACAGAAATTCCAAATTTGAAATATAGCATTTGAAAAGTCATATGGTCACCATTGTCATCCAGTAAAACATTAAGGATCTTTTAAAGGGTTATAGAATTTGTACAGGAGAATAAAATATTCAACATCTACAAAGGGATTTCAGTGTTTACCCAGGGGAGTAAAACATTAAGATTCTCTTTGTCCGTTAGGACGTCCACTTTTAGAATATGGGACATGAAGTTCTGTTAGTGATGGAGGGACCGATTGCCTTGCCACTCTGGCCCAGGAACTACAATGCTAAGAGAAAAGAGTTGACCAATGAAATTGGTGAGGGTGAGATGCTCTGAGACGACCAAGGAGGTGGCAGAGAAGCCATATACAGGAGTTGTTGATTAATTGCTCAGGAAGAATCAGTAAACTATAAAAAACTGAAGATGAGGAAGACATTTCTCCAAGAGGAAGTGATTTGTATACTGAAAAATATTTATTGAGCCATGTTGTGAGAAAAACATACTATGGAGAGGATATAAAGGAGCATAAGCTTCTAACTTAATTAGATATACATCTCATACATGAAAATGAGAAATAATTAAAGATTGTATTAAGTGATGCAGAGAGAAGGTCTAAAGGAGTTCATAAGGGGATTTCTGTATAAGGTTGTGTAAGGTTGTCAGCTTAAAGACCTAAATATTCGCACGCCCATCATCAGGTTCTCCCCAACAATGCTTTTAAAAGTGATTATTTTTCTTGCAGAGGAAATTTGATCATATCATAAATTACATTCTTTATTTTAGAGGCTTAGTCACTTTTACTTTATGACAGTCAGAGTCCTGAAAATGAGAGCAAATTCAACAATTTAGTTCAATTTAGAGATTTGGTAAGTACACCACGTTATCTAGAGTCATATCTTAAAGTTGATCATCAGATGTAGGTATGAGATGCCTTGATTCCTCTTTTTTCTCCACCTGCTCTTATAAATCCTACAGTCTCTACTTCGTGAAGGATTCTTTTCTCTTCATTTCAACCTTTTAGCCCAAGCTACCGTCATGTCTCCCCTGGACGATCATAATAGCTTCCTACTGGTATCTCTCATTCTAATCTTGAGTCCTACTGTCCAGCCTCCCGCCCAAGCCAGTGACCTTTCTGAAAGAGACATTAGATCATGTCATTCCTCTAAAACTCCTCAGTGGTTCCCCAAACTTAGCAGTGCCCACAGAGCTCTCCAACCTCACTACCTACCACTCTTCCTCTTGCTCCCCACCCTCCAGCCACACTGGGTATCCATCTACTCTTCTTGAATCTCAGATACACGACTCCTAGAACACCCGCACATCAAGTTCCCTTTGCTCAGAAGGCTCATCTCCCAGGTTTTCATATGTCCAGTAACTTTCATTCAGATCTCAGGTGCAACATTATCTCCCCAGCATGGATTTCCCTAGCTCAGCCATTTTCTGATACAATACCTTTTAAACTCTATGTGTACTTTGTTAGCTCTATCTGAAATTATCTCCTTCATTTGTTTATTTTATTATCTCTTTCTCCAATTATCATATCAGGATTCTTTCTGCCTTCTTCATTTTTTTTTTTTAATCTCTAGAACTTAGAACAATGCTTCTATCTTGGTGAACTCCATAAATATTTATTGTATGGATGTTGAATTACAGTTGAAGTTATTTTCTTCCTACTCATCTTCTACAGGTTGAGGAATAATTTACAGTTGTGGCTTGATTCCCAAAGGCTGACAAGAAGAATTAGTTTCACCATTATGACATTTTAAGACACTCTTAAGCTTCCCATGGAGTAAAGCCTCTTTTGCAGCCATGTGGGAACCTGAACTTATGATTCTGAGACTTAATATCCATAAGATGAAATGCATCAATGAATGCTAAATTTAAAATAGCCTCCTCAAAGCAATAAGAAAATAGGAAATGCAAGAGGCAGTTGCTAATAAATTGTAAATGTTTCTAATACAATATGAAAGTCTTAAATCATGAAACTGAAATAGTAAACATCTAGCCTTTTAGAAGCTTCTGTATTATGCAAGACATGCAGTATATATGAACTTAATATTATCTATTTTTTTCCTAAAATAATATTATTAGGCTTCATGCGAAAGCAGCTATGAATTGAAAGTGCACCATGAGCAAAATTTTTTGCTTATTTCAACAGCAATTTCAAATTTTATTTACATCTGTAATGAAATACATTTCACTGAAATCTCTAATGATTGTTTGATCATCCCCATTTCTGCTGGGGGTCTGTTAAAGCTCTACCAAAGATTGTGGTATTTACCATAAGCTTCCTTGGGCAAGCGATAGAAACTTGGATCAAGTTCACTGAAAAGAAAATTTTTTAGTCTCAAAACCAGAAATTCCAGGAGGGTTTTGTGAATATATCTCTCTTTATTCATCTCTTGGTTACACTCGTCTCTGCCTTTGACCTCAGCATCATTATCGCCTACTGATGATGAGCTCCTTCTAGTAAGAAAGTAAAGGCTGGAGCAGCCCCAGGTGATAGTCTAGCATCACGACCCTAAAGGGAAGAAACAGGTCTACCTTATTGCCACTAGATTATTTATTCTGTTGCCTGATATTCTTTTAACCAATGTTACTGGAGCACCCTTTCTGTCAGGTGAATTCTAAAAAATTCCTGATTCCCATAGACCTTGTTTAGACCATGTGCGTCTTCCTGGCCAGAGGAAGAGGGTGTGTTGATAGGCAGTACAATGCCAAATACCTCTGCCTTGACTCAGGACGTAGAGGGTACTGTTATTTATATGGTTCCTGAAAAGAGAAGAGAGCATATTGTTCCCAGTTATAGAAAGATGGGAAATGTGCCGGGCAGACAAAAACTCACAGCCACCGTATTTCACCCAAATCATGAGGGTACTACATAATTAATGAGCTGGGCATGAGAGCCAAGTTAAGTTGGCAAAATAGTAAAAGACAAGAATCATTTTTTCCCATTTACGTTTCATATTCTACTTTGGATGCAAATCTTAATTTGATCAAAGTTGCTTTTACATACTTGTTTTCATTTCTAGCTGGGTTCCTTATGCAACTCCCAGTGCTATTTAATTGAGATGTGGCTAAAGCTTTGAGAGACTGCTTGAACTCACATTGTATAATTTTTTTGTATAATTAAAAAAGGAAATTCCCAAGTGAAAGTTCATAAAGTAATTTCCCTCTTGTGCCCTACAAAAGAAAGGCTTAATTTTGTCTATCTTGATGCTATGTAATTCTAAATTCAGATGAAGACTCAAAATGTTTCCAACATTTCTCAAGCAAATTTCTCTTCTAAACATTCATGGCCATAATATAGACTTTTATATATTAATGGATCAGTTCTTCCTTATTCCTAAATTCATTACAGTCTTCTCTTGATTACCTCATCAGTTTAGATTCTGTCTGGAAAGTAAATTTCTCTCTCCTTTCTCGTTTTCTACAGCAAATATGTATTGATACCAGCTATAAATCAAGCACTTGGCTAAATTAAAGGAATGCAAATTCTTTTCAATAAGGCACTTGGTTGCTCATTACTAACCAGACTCCCTCCTTGCCCAGCCCCTCCACAGTCCTCTGTCTCCACTGGATTTCTGTATGTGAGAAGACTTTATGTAGCACAAATTTCAAGCACATTTGGGATTTGCTAATACTCAATAATTCACTTCACTGAAATTATTATTATCTTAGAAAATTTCTACCACGTTTACCTGAAAAGATCCATCCTTTAGAAAAGCGTACTGGATAGTTTTTACTTTTTATCACAGCATGTTTTTACCACTTGATACATTTCTGAGTGTTTTGTGATTTCATCCTCTATTCATTTCTCTAATATCTGCCTACCACTACAATCCATGTTGATAATGTATGAGCTTTGAACATTTCTTAATGAATCAGTGTCTACTTGGTTTCTGTTGGTCCTTCGGAAGAAATCGATTGGCCATTCTTATAGGTCAATAATTATTTTTTGTCTTTCTTGAAGGTGTTCAAAGGGGGAGATTGTGGTGACTCTGAAGTGCTCTATGTACTTGGTAATTTCCATCGTGACAAAATTAGCAGTATTGTGACAGGGAATGGAATTTTCATTTCCTTACCTGAGAAATTATGGGTTTTTTTTAAATCATTGTTCCCCTAGTTTCCATTTTAGTGACATCCTCCTAACATGACCTCACTGCTCTCTTTATCTTTCCAAGAATTGGCTATTTTCTCCTATGAAACTTTGAGTAAGAGTGTACTGTTTCTCATAAGCAAGACTGTTCATTTCAAAGCTGAATAGTCATTTAATTTTTAAAATCTTTTCACGAATGCGTTTTTGTGAGAATTTCCCGAATTCATTTAATAAATGAAGAATAAAAAGCTGAGCCAGATTTCAGAACCTCGTCACATGATGACTGGTTGTTCTGACCAGTAAAATGGATCATGGCATGTTCAGAACAGGTTTCCTGCTGCTCGTCATTGTGAAACCTGACAGCAGCAAAACACAGGGCTCATTTTTACTCTACTAAAGATTGTTTTCACAGGATGAATACAGACTCACCCACTGCCATTGATTCTGGGTATTAAACATAAAATGGTGAACATATTTAAAGAGAAATAATGACTTCTTTTCCTGTCTTGCCTTTATATGGGCCAAGTTACTTTTTAAAATTACTTCCAACACTTATTGTCAATATTAGGAGTTTTGGTGCCAATTTTAAGTCATGCAGCATTAAACAACCCACTTAACCTCTATGTGACTCAACATTGGAAACACACTGAAGAATATCAGAGATTCGTTGTTGCTAAAATGTCTGTGAATTAATAATACCTAGGCTATATGCTACACACTATCTTGTGCTGCTATTAATTCATTTATTCTTTTGTAATTATTTTTATCACCTTCTCTTACTAGTAATTTTCTAGAAGACCTGTACTATTTCTCTATTCCTGTATGTTCTTCCACCCAGAGATTTGCACAGAGGACTCCGTAAATATTTTTGGATGAAGGTAATGGTGATTTGTTGGAATAACATTGACGATGCATTAGGTTTGCCGACTTACTCCTACTTGTGAAAGCTTGAGTATGGGAGAAGACGATGGGGAGACTGTTTATCATTCTAACCAGCCTTCCCTCACGTAGCAGCTGCTGTTTGTTTCCTCCCTCTCACAGCCCTAAACTCTACCTGCGGAAGGCTGATCACTGTTAACACCTGAGACTCTACTCTGGGGCTCTTTTTCTGGTTGTAGGAGCATACCTGGCCTCAAAGGAGAGAGCATGGTTCCAGTGTAGCCTTCAACCAATGACGAAAGTGGCAGAATGTACCCACATCATAGGGTTTGATTGTGCTACAGGACAGGGTCTATTCAAGTTTCTAATTCCCTGCCTATCTTCACTATTATTTTGTTGGCAAGCCTACCAAATGCCAGAGTGTTTGTTTTAACTCTCAAAGGGAAATTGTAAGCAGGAGGTATGTAGGGTACGATTGGGGGTCCAATACTTTATTCACTCTCCCTTTAGTGCCCATTAGCATAAGCAGATTTTTTGCCTGCATTTCCTCAGCTAGAACCATTTAGACAAATGTCTGCCTTGTCCATAGTGAGATGGGACAAAGGGAAGAAAACGGAAATTTGAAAACCAAGAATGCTTTAGGGAAAAAGAAAGGTGTTTGGGAGCTTAAAATAAAGAACTTTGGGCAGTTCCTGTGCAGCATGATGGACATCAGGAACATGGCGGCATGAGAAATAAATGCTAAGATGAAGTACATATTAGATTCTCAATAAACGAAATAATGAATGAATGTATAAAGTGTAAAAGGAAGTTGGAAATACCAGAAGTAAGTTTGTTCATTTGTTTTGAGAAAAGACATGGATTCTTTGAGAAGAGAATATTGTGTTAATTATAAAAAAAAAGAGAGTTTTCTTATTTTGAGCAATTGCTGGCCTAAAACTGAAGTTGATTTATTAATGAAAGATCAAATTGAGTTGTATATGCTTGTTGTTTCCATTAGTAATCTTAGAAGTTTAATAATTTGGAAAAGGGAAATAAACAAAATCAAGATAGTTTGTTTTTTCATGTAGTTTATATAGAAGCTCCTTCACCCTTCCTTTTTCCTAATGGTACCTATTTGCCCTAATTTTATGTAATTAACTCCTGATGTTTGGTTTTATTTGAATTTAACATGTTAGCAAGAAAAACAATCTTTTATATCATATTACCTTTCTTGATTTACAAATACATGGTTATATTAAATAAATATGTATTTAGGCACTTCTTAAAATACATGTGAGTCGCCAAATTATGAATAGCTGCATAATTTTCTGTGCCACACCTAAACACACATTATGGTTTCCTGAAAAGAAGTTTGAAGGTCAGATCTGAAGTGCTACCTCCTTCTGGTTATACGTGGATATTTATACTCAGCTAAAGATGTTGATATGTTCTGTTCACTATCTATCTATACTCTCTCAGGTTTCCCCAGATTATGAAATGCATGACCAACTACCATTAAAAATACAATTAGAAGACAGATGCTATCATAAAGTGCTAATAACCAAGTTGAATGGAATGTTGTTATTACCGGATGTATGCATTTAAATATTGACTTACATTACGCTGGGTTCACCATTTACTTAGGAGTTGAAAACTCAAGACAAAACACATTTCATCGTAATATTGTCAATGGTCATTAATCCACAGAGACAATGAGGAAGATAAAACTTAGAGTACAAATAATGGGAATATAAAAGAAGACTACTAATGTGGGCATATGAGCTGCGTATGTGACCTAGACAGATCTGTGAGTCAAGTGACCTGAGACAAACAGGAACGTGGACTAAAAAGAATTATGAACTAAGTGTTCATCAGTAATGTTTGTCATATTGTTTCTATTTATGATCTATATAGTGGCAACTGATTAAAAGCTGCCACTTTCAGTAGATAAATTCATCTACCAAAGCAATCATCTGAACGGTAGTTATAAACAAACAGCAGTCTTACCCTAATGGCTGCAAAAATCAATTAAACAATTTGTTTGATGTACTGCAAAATCCTTGAAAGTCTGATTGTGTAGCCGGTTTCATTGCTTTCTGTTTACATAAATTACTTTTTTTAGGTGTCTGTGAACCCTTCCACTAGGCATTTATCAGAGGGAATAAACTCTGTTGACATAAAAAGCACTCAGGAAGCCTGAGTTGTGTTTTCTGTGGTGGAGGACTACCCTAATGCAAGCAAGGCTCGGATTTATTTCTTACAGGGAGAACACTACCACCCAGAAGTATTGATACCAGTTCTTATTCTTATATTTCTCAGAATGGACTCATGAGATATTGACCCCTGCATCAAGTGGATATTGCCTTCTCCATGCCTCTTGGTCTTAAGGTATTGAACATGGAACACTAGCTCCTTTCTTTTCGCTAACCCTAATGGGTAGCTTCCTCAACACTAGTGATTTTCCCTGGTCCCTGTCTGTAATCAGTTTCTGTGATCATTCTTCACTTGCTTACAAGACTTCCTGGTCTTTTTATTCATTTAACAAATAATTAAAGAGTGGCCCCTACATGTAAGGCACTGTTCTAGAGCCCATGGAAACAGCCATTAAGAAAACAAAATCCCTGCTTAAGGAGTTTATGCTCTAGGGGAGGAGGACAGATACTAGACGAATAAATATACCAGATATTGACAACTGCATGGCAGATAATAAAGTTAATTAAAGACAAGCTTACATAAAGTAATTAGGCAAGTCCTCTCTGATGGGGTTACATTTGAACAAAGCTTGAAAAAGGTGAGAATGCCAGGCATTTTAAAGTCTAGGGGAAGCAGTTTGCAGGCATAACAACAATAAGAGACAATACCTTGAAGTAGATGTATATTAGAGAGTCCAAGGACCCCGGAGCAGTGAGTGAGGAGAATAGTAATTGAAGACAGAAAGAGAGTGGGAGGAGTTTAGGTACAAATCATATAGGCTCTTGTAGTTCAGTGAGTTCTGAATGAGATGGGAAGTTATAGGAAGTTTTTGAGCAAAACCCAGGAAGCCCCTTTGTGTTCCCTTTGAGTAACCTACTCTGACTTTTAACACATAGATTGCTTTGACTTGAACTTTATATAAATGAAATTGTGTGGTGTGCGCCCTTGATTTGCTAACTTCCTTCATTCAGGCTATATTTGATAGATGTTGTTGGATATAGTTGAAATCTACTCATTCTCATTGTTGAATTGACTTTCATTGTACAAATATGACACAATTTATTTATGCATTTTATAATTATTGACATTTAAGTAGGTTTGGCTGGCATGGACAGTATTGCTTTGAACTTTTTTTTTTATATATATTTCTTTGAATGAACACATGAATGCATTTTGATTGGTCATCTACAAACAGATGGAATTGCTGGGTCAGAGGTATGTGTATATTCAACTTTAATAAATATTACCAAAATATTTTCCAGGATGGTTGCAACAACCTATACTTCCATCAGCAATGTTTGAGTGTCCTAGTTGTCCTGATGGCCATGGCTTTGTGAACTCTACCAGTCTCCCTGTGTGTGTGCTAGCGACCTAGTGACTTGCTTTAAATATGAAGATTATGGCAAAAGTGACAGGATATTACACCTGAGATTAGGTCATAAAGACTATGACTTTTGTTTTGCTGGCATTCTTGCCATCTAGCTTGCTTCCTCTGATGAAGCCAGCTATGTTGTGACCTGCCCTATGGAAAGACCTTGTGAATAAGAACTGAGGAACCCAAGGCTTCAGTCCAATAGCCAGGTAGGAAGTGAATGCTCCCAACAAACACTGGAGTTAACTTAGAAGTAGATTCACCTTTAGGTGACTTTAGTTTAAGATGTCTGTAACTTTGTGATAGACCAAGTCAGAAGACCTAATTAAGCAGAGATTCTTGACCCACAAGAATAATAAATGCATGTGACATAAATAAATATGATATAATAAATTTAAGTTGTTTTGTGCCATTACATTTGGGGGCAATTTGTTACACAGCAGTAGATAAATAATACATTGGCCATTTGGATATGTACCTTTGTGATGTTTCTGTACACAGTTTGGCCCAGTTTTCCATTGGGTTATATGCTTACTTGCTTATTTATTTATTTTTTGTTTATCCATTTATAGGAGTTCTTGTAATATTCTGAATATGAGTTCCTTACATATATATTGCATGTATCTCCTCCAATTCAATGGCTTGCATTTTCACTATTTTAATAGTGTTTTTTGATGAACAATGATTATTAATTTTAATGTAGTCAATTTAACCAAAATTTTCCCCTTTGTAATTAATGCTTTTTGTGTCCTGTTTAAGAAATTTCCACCTACCTCAAAGTTGTGAAGATATCAGTCTCTGATTCCTTTTAAAGTTTCATTTTACCTTTAACACTTAGAACTATAATCCATCTGATATTGATTATATTTATGGTATGAGCTAGGTTGCAAGATTTATTCTTTTCCCACAGTGGTAGCTTATTGATCCAGAAACATTTACTGAAAAGATCATTCTTTCTGCATTGCACTTCAGTGTTAATTTTTCATAAAGCAGGTAATGGTGTATGGTGAATTCTTCTGTGTTCACTTGGTTAAGCTGAGAACCACTTTTGCCAGAATCTTCTTCTCTGAATGGTTTTCCATTAGTGTTGGCTAACAGAGGAACACAAGATTTGGAAGGAGAAAAGGAGGAAGTTACTATTGTTCTTTTGTTCTTTGGGAGTCTTCTTATATATGTCCATGGAAAGACATAAGGGTGCTGGTGGGTTCCAGCTTTCCTCTTTCTTCCCATCTCTGTGCCTATCTTTTCTTTTGGACCGCTACCCTTTCTGGCTGCCCTCGGCCACCGCCACATGGTTGGCAGTGCAGCCGCAGGAGTGACAGTACGTGGAGGCAGCTGTTTGCTGTAGACCTTCCACTGATTTTCTTCTTCATGTCTGAGACTGGGCACACTGGATTTCTTTTCTTTTCTTTCTTTTTTTTTTTTTTTTGCTTTGATTTTCAGGTATCTCTGCAAACTGACTTTTCCACCTATGCCAATGCATCAAGAAGATTGGCTAGTGACTTCTTCCCTGATTCTCTAACTCCCCTTGGGAACAGAAGGTATAGATGTTAGATGCCTGAGTGCAGGCTGAAACAATGTGTATGTGTGGGGCTGGTTGTGAGGTCTCCTGTCTGTACTATTGATCAGTTTTTCTATATGTTGTGCTGCACCCCACAGGCCTGCAAAGCCTGCACATGCCCAGTTTCAGGACCAAAGAAAGAGCACACAGTCAGCAACAGAGACATCAGTGGTTTAATGGGTAGGGGGAGCTTACATGTCTGAAGCAAGGCCCCAGAGTGACATCCCATCTGTGTGGCTGACGGCGGGCAGGACATGGAGGCAGTCTTCATTCCCGAGGGAAAGGGGAGGCTGGTATCAGGAAACCAGCAGAGGGGCACGCCCCTCACTGCCCCTATGATATGCATAGTGGAGAATTCTGATCTAAAGCTAGAACAATCTGATCTAAAGGTAAACAATTAGCTGGGGCCTGGGGCAAGTATGTAGGCAGGTCAGTTATGAGAGCAGGTGTAGATGTAGCAGGCACTGTTCAAGCAGGGGATGTACAGAAAACAAGAGAAGAGCCATCTTGAGTGGCCTTACCATACACTATTCTTGGATCAATAATACACTGTCTAAATTACTATAGTTTTAGAATAAGCCCTGAGATCTGGCAATACAAGTCCCCAGCTTTGTTCTTCAAGATTGCCTTGGGTATCCTTGACCCTTCTTATTTTTATAAATTTCAGAATAAGCTTGTCGGTTTACACACACACACACTTTGCTGGGATTTTATTTTGTTGAGATTACACTAAATCTTTAGATCAATTGGGAGAGAATTGGCATTTTAAAATAACATATCTTCTGACCTATGTATAATTTAGGGAGAAATAGAATTAATCTGCCACAAACTCTTCTAGAGAACAGAAAAAAAAGGCCACTTCCCAAATTGTTTGGTGAGACCAGTGTAATGCTGATATCAAAATGAGTTAAAAGTTGGAGATTCTAATACCGGACAAAAATGATACCCAACAATATGCTGTTTGGATGCAGGCATCCTTACAGTTCCCTGACAGCCAGGCGAGGGCTCTTTCCCTTGCTCCAATAAAGAGATGACATTTGGCTTAGAAATGGAAAGTCCTGACAATGATCCAGTGTATTAAAATCCCTCAGAATCACACATTTATGTACATCTCTCTGAGCAAGGTTTAGGCATTGCCATGTCCCCTGAGAGAAATCTTTGAACAGAAAAGTGGACAACACAGACCCCAGAGGCGTAACTTCTAGACCTGTAACTAGAACCTGACCTTATTTAGGCTTTTGGAAAAGGGAAGAATTCAGAGAAAGTGAGGTCAAAATTTCCGTCCTAAGCACACTGGTACCAAATGGCCCCTCAGGGGCACTTGAGATCTGCCCCAAGGAGCCGGAGCCAGAATCCCCCACCCTGTGCTCCATGAACCAGCTGCAGACTCTCTTAGTTGGAGGCTTAACTCTTTAGTTTACCTTCTGCCCCAGGAGGATAGGAAGCAAGTAGTATTCTTCATCTCCTCGGATGTTTTAAATGTTAAGCTCTCTGTCCCCTTGAAGAAAAGAGAAGTAGTTATTTAATTGTTAATGATTTGGGCTCAGGGCTTAATCTGCCATTAAAGAATAGTGTGGAAAAAAATGAAGAGGTTTTGAGAAGAGAGGGAGGACCTCCCTTTGAGGAACACTGGAAAAGTGGTAGAGGGAAGGATTAACCTAAGATTAAGAGGAGGTGAGAAGAGAGGGAGAAAGTGAGAGAGTGACCAGGGGGAAGCCAAAGAGTCAGAGGCAAAATGCAGTGAAGTTTCTGGGAAGGAGGGAGGACCCACACGAGTGTCCAGACTAAGATATTTCAGGTGCTTAGAAAGCTGTACCGCATAGCCTGCCGTATTGCCTGCACTTGGTGCCCATGCCTTCTGCTCTGTCCTTGACGGGTAATTCTAGCAGATCCCCTGCGCTCTGTGCTCAGCGTTCGTCATCCTCTCCCCACCCCACCTTCCTGGAACTTTGTACACTGTAAAGAAGTGGGCAGTCTGTTTGTTTCCTAATTGGGTTGTTGTGGGGAAGCGCCTGGGACTGGTCCTTGGGGGAGTGATGAAACAAACACCGTCCGACCTGGGAACACAATTGGTAACGGTCCTACTACCCTGTCATTTCTTGTCCACCTACTGAGAAATTTTAGTCACTACATTAATAATGACCTTTCCTGCTGGAGAATTCCTATTTATTCTTGAGGACTTAGCTCAAATGTGATCTCTTCTGAGAAGCCTTCCTTAGTTCTCTCGGACAGAATCTTTACCTTCTCCCTTAGTGTCTCTACAGTCCTTTTCATTTACCTCCATTATAGACTTTGTCATGTTATTTTGTAATTATTTTAAAATATTTAATTAGCTGTATGTATCATCATTGAGGACATCATTTTATTCATATTTTGTGATCCCATAAATGGTGCTTGACTTATAATAGGATCTTAAAAACCCTTGTGGAATGAATTCATCCAAGGTGAACAGGACTGGCTCTATCATTTGTGGCTTCCAATGCACAGTGAAAACATGGGACTCCTTGTTCAGTAATTACTAAGAATTTCAAGACAGTAAAAGTAGAGCATTAAACTGAGTGTCAGTTCTTCCGGAGTGTGGGGCCCTGTGCCACCTCTCAGGCTGTGTATCCATGAAGCTGGCCCTGATAGAAGTAAATCTTGGATTCAGTAAGGCCTGTAATGGATATAAATTCTACCATATTTTATTGGCCCAGCTATAGAAATGATAGCACTCAGTGGTGTTTTAGTTTGAAATTGTAGCCTTTATAGTGAAACATCATAAAGAATGGCTCTGTGGAATTGTGTGTGTGTACGTGTGTGTGCGTGTGTGTGTCTGAACACACATAAATGTTGACTATATCTTGAATGCACATATAAATGTTCCATATATTACACCAGTGCTGTTGATTATAGTATTCCGTGTCCTCTTGATTCGGATTATTGGGAAAATTTTTCTTTCAGTATTGGAATAAAGGATGGTTGTATTGTTTTCTGAGTTATAGAAATTACCAGTGAGACTTTGTGCTTCTTCTTTCCTTCATTCAACAATGATTTATTGAACATACACTGTGTACCAGATAGTTCACTCAGTTTTGAAGATACAGTTATAAACAAGACATGGACCATCCTTGAATAAGGATTGTGCCCAGTGGGAAAGAAAGGCTTTAATGGAAAAGCATTCAGTAAAATACAACTCTACAAAACTGTGACATGATTTTATAACAAGAGGTACTGACTATATAAGAAAATACACTGAAGCCAAGTCCCGAGTTGAATAACAGTGTTAGCAGGTCAGAGAGGGAGGAGCAGCCCAGAAAGGGACAGAAGCGTAGAGCATGAAGGAGTCAGTGACACAGAAGCTGAAGGCAGAAGGGCCTGAGGTGCACGTTAAAGGAAGTAGAAGGCAGAAATAAAATGGGAATGGGAAGAAATAAGAGGTGAACTGGGGGAGTAGTAATGTGGAATAGGATGCTGGAGATAGGTTAGAATTTGGAGAAGCTGAGTAGACGTGGATACTGAAAGCATCTATGAGAGACCACGGGAGCAGAGGCCAGTGTTCATGACCATCAGGATCTCCTAGGAAGAAACTGGAAGTGTGGGAAGAGAGTAAAAGCGAAATTTGAAGCAAGTGTGGATGTTTACCATTGCTGTATTAGTTCCCCCCAGCTGCTGTAACAAATTATCACAAATGGAGTGGTTTAGGAACAATATGAGTGTATTATCTTGCGGTTCTGGAGGTCAAACCTCTGAAATGGGTCTCACAGGCTAAAGTCAAGGTGCTGGCAGGGCTGGTTTCTTCTGGAGGCTCAGGAAGAATCTGTTGCTTTGCCTTTTCCAGCTACTGGAAGCCCCCCAGATTCCTCAGTTCAAGGTCCCAAGCCAGAAACTGCACGGCTCTCACCTCTGCTTCTGTAACTCTCTTTCCGTCCTCTTTCATTTATAAGGACTCATGTGATTACACTGGGTCCGTCTGGGTATTCCAGGATAACCTGCCATCTCTAGATCCTTAACTTAATCACATCTTCAAAGTCCCTTTGTCATGAAGGGTCACATATTCACAGGTTCCAGACGTTAGGACATAGATATCTTTAGGGGGCCATTATTCTGCCTACCACAATTTCTAAGCAGGATTTAGGTATTTATCTTTATTAAGGTAAAGTCAATGTGATTAGATTTTAAACAGAATATTCTGTTATATCCCAAAAAGAAGATAGAGTAAGCTTGAAAATACAGCACAAAATATTGACTTAAGACAAAAAAAAATATTAATCTTTGGAAACTAAGGAAACTAAGCGAACATCCTGGCTGTGCCATTTGCCACCCATGTCACCCTGGGATGTTATCAATCCTCTCGGAGTTTCGGGTTCTACGTCTGATTATGTGGAGAAAACATTATAGTATAAGGTGGTATAAGCTCTAAAGTTAGGGTTTAAGGTAAGTGCTGCCTTGACACCTGGTGAAATTGGCAGGGCCTCAAGTACCCCGGCCGTTTCCCCTCTGCTTTCATGGGTAAGGTCTCCTAGCCCTGCCTGCTTCCTTACCAAACGGGCCACGTGCCGTTTCTGCTGACCCTGTGGACTTAGTTCCCCGCCAGCCCACAGGATTATTCAGAGAAGTTAATCACACCCTCCCATTGGAACCAGGCGCCTCAGCCTCTTGATTCGACGAAGCCTGTCTCCCACAGCCCCTGGTTCACTTTTTTCCTGAGTGCGGCCCCCCGTGTGGCCCCATAGGGTGTGTGGTATCTTCCTCCCTCGGCTGTGAGTGTTTGTGACTGATGCTCAATCTCATCTCTCAGGTGTCGCGTGTCGTGTGCTCAGCCAGCCCTAGAACCCTGGGAAGGGCTAACCTTTCCGCAACAATGGGGTAAAAAGGACATTTGATTAAAACAAATATCTATCTCTTTGCATTTTTATGGAGTTCAATTTTTTTTTAATTATGTTAACCTCCTAGCAAAGAACTTGACAAAATTCTACTTTACAGGATATTCTCAATAACTGGTAGCCATTATTATTATTATTATTGTGGCTAAAGTATCATTATTATTATATTTTTAAATTCCCATTCTCTACACTCAGTATGAGTTGAAATTACACAATTTTCTAGTGACCCATATAGCTGTATTCTGAAGAAAGGGGGACATTAAGTTCTTACGAAGACACAATGTGAGCAAAGTGCAATTTAGAGTTTTACTGGTGTAAGGAAGACTACTTAGTAATTTTCTACACATTCTAACCTATATTTTTTGTTTGAAATTGTCCAGCAAAAGTATATTTTAAGGTAGAGGAGGTAGAGAAAAGGTAAAGTTGTATTTTTCAGAGAAAGGATAATCCTTACTTACTGTACATAAATAGACTTCAGATATGGCCAGTGAGCTTTGCACCCTTGATTTGTACAAAGAAATGATTTCCAAGGTGGATGGCGGAAACGTCATAAAGAATGCAGGAAAGTCCAGATTCAGACGTAAATGGGAAGACAGATGGAAAGATTCTGGATTTGGAGTATTTTTTGTTCTGATTCATTAATAAGCGTCTAAAACCTAGCATCATCATTTTCTCATAAGGGAGTTATAGGCTGGTTTTAAATTTCAGTGCTGCTCGTGGATCGAAACTCAGAAAATGAATTTCAGAAGTAAAGCATTGATTAAACCCAAAAGGACATGGCAAACATCAGGGGGAAATCTGTTACCAAGATGTTTATGAAAAATATTTTTCTTAAGCCTCTGATGCAGTTGGCAAAGAAATTGTTCATGGTTACAGAGCACCCAGCAGAGCTTTCCAGAGTAGGAAATGAGTAAGGAGACCTCCAGTTCTGCCTGCAGTTGTGCACTAATCAGCACACACTCTCTTACGTTTTGTTCCATTTGTACAAGAGCTCTTTGCAGAGTATTCCCTCAAGCCTGCTGTCCTGCAAACCTCTTTCCCTGACGGAATTTGGAGAACCCACCTTGCTTTCTTAGAAAGGCCCCCCTCCTCATTTCTTCCCCTCAGACCACTGATGAACGTCTGCTACGTGCTAGCCGAGGTAATCTGCTGTGGCAGCCTTTTCAGATTTACTGACGTGGGGAAATGTCTTGGGGAAATGGCCGATGTATAGTGCACAATGAGTGAAATCAATTTTTTTATACAACATGTGTAGTTTGCTGTCTTTGCATAGTGAGATCAGGAAAATCATTCTTCAGAAAAAGTATAGGTGTCTTGGGAACAGAGCTGGTGAACACTTAGAGGCTCTCCTCACTGCCGTTATGGCAGCATTTTGCCATTTTTGACCCCCTCCCACACCTGAGAAAGTAAATGAGTTCTGTCAGGTTCAAAAGGTCATCTTAGGCAAAAAAATCCAGAATGAGTTAATAAATAAAACAGATTTAAAAAATAATGTTGACACATCCTATAACTGTCTCCTAAATGCTATACCTACATATATAACTGCCAGCCAGTTGCCAGTTGGCCATTTCTTCATGGTGAACTCATCTGCTGACTCACCTCTTAAGTAGCATCCGAAGAACATCCCACGTAGAGCTCTTCCTCCTCCCCTTCACCGGGTTCCCAGAGAAAGGCGCTAGCATTCACGCAGCTGTTGAAGCCTGACTCCTGGCCTTCTCAAATTCTTCACTCCTTTCTGCCCCGACCCTACCTCTCTCCCCACCACCTTCTTCCACACAAATCTGAATAAATTACCAACTATATATTTATTTTTATCCCTGGTCATTTTCACATATCTACCTTCATCTGTCCCCAGTTGTCCCTACCCCAGGCCACTCCTTTATGGAATGACAACTCTTCCAGCAGGAATCCTTCCCTTCTATCTTGCTCTGTTGCAATCCATTTTTCCAACTAAAGCAAAACGATCATTCTAGAATTCAATTCTGACCATGCCCCTCTTTGATTTAAAGGTATTTTATTTGTTTCTATCACTCTACAACAAAGCCCAACTTCCTTAAGAGCTCTTTATTTTGTATTTGGGCCTTTTCTTCTTTTTTTAAAAAAATTATCTATTTATTTTTTTATTTGTGTTGGGGGGAGGTAATTAGGTTTGTTTGTTTATTAAATAACCCAGAACCCAGGACCTCGGGCATGCTAGGCGTGCACTCTACCAGTGAGCTATATACCCTCCCCCGGGGCCCTTTCTTCTTATGTACAATGTATTGAAGCTGCCAATCCCATATAAATACAACTTCTTTCACTTCCTGAAATAAATACTGCCTTTGCTCAACTGCTTCCTCTGCCTAGAACAACCTGCTCCCTTAGATGGCCTAATTCTTACATATCTTTAATAATTTTTTCTGCCTCCTGCGAGACCCATACAGGTGCTTCACAAAGCTCCCTGTAATTCCATTTTTAGAGCACTAGTGTGATTTATTGTGGTTGTTTATTTCTCTGTCCCATCTCTAGACCTCAGGCTCTAAAAGGGTTACTAAATCTGTCTGGCTCACTGTTCCATCTTTAGTTCACCTACATATTAACCCAGTTCAAGTGCCACACAGTAGGCTTTTAATAAATATCTGTTGGATGAGGTTCCATGAATGTGCTAGGCTTAAAGTTAGGTATCAAACATTATCCTCTTTAATGTTTATAATAACACCGTGAAATAGGTATTATCGTCATTGGACAGATCAGAAAGGTGGGGCACGGAGAAGGATTGAGTTTGCCTAAGGCCACAGAATGGGGTGAGGCTGGAATAAAAATGCAGTTTCCAGTCTTCTGCTTAAGGTTAACATTAAACTTACACACTGCATTTGTGAATGCAGAATACTGGTTGGGGATGGCAGAGAGGCTGATAAAGAAGAGGAAAAAGCTTGGTACAAGGGGCCAGTGAAAAAGTGAAGAGATCATAGCGGAGAATAAGGAGAGGAGACCCTGACATTTTTTCCTTCGTTTCCTGAATGCACAGAGCCTGGCCTTCATCTCCGAGGCCACGATCCTCTCAGCATCACGTGTCACACATCTCCTCTCCGATCTACCTGCTACCTACTGCATCCCAGGAAGTTCAGTATTTTATGAAGGAAGGTCAAGGAGGAGACCAAGATCCTAAGCTCTATCTGCCAGATCTGATTTGTGTGAACTTTTCAAAAGATTAATTATCTACTTTTTATTTCTTTGGTACCATAAATCTATCTCTTTGTTGGACTAGTTGAGTTGGTTTAGTTTAATTTTTTATTATCTTTACCCCATGGGCCCCAGAAATTCATTCAGGGAAATTAGGAGTTTATTTACACCATGCTACGTGGGCCTGCTGAAGTTTTACCCATACAGTTCTCCTTTTGATTTGAAATATTGATAATTATCAGTGTGGTATTTTGTGTTTGGCAAATATGGCCCATAGTTTACTGCTTCATTTCTATACCTCATGTAAAGCTCTAGGGAGAGCTTTTAATAGCAAATTTTCTTACTTTTCATTTTGTAACATTAGGTTCTATTCTATGATGTCTCTAAATTTCTGCAAATTTATAGTAGACAGAGGATGATGAAAAAGGAGAACATGCTCAAAATTAAAGCCGTCTTTTAGCGATTTGACTCATCGAAAATGGAAAACAAAGCAATCTGGATGAAGAATTTTAGAATAAATCATCATTAACCAGACATGACATGTTGTACACCAACTAAGTTCTGATGCACAATTAGTCACCTAATTAGGTTTAAAATTCATTTAAATAGATGGCTTCAATCCCTGGCCCACCCACTTATTTTTATTACTCCCATTTAAACACTGAATGCAATTTAAGGCTCATATTGCAGAGCTCTGTGGCCTAAACAAATACATTCTAGATGGTGAGACAGGAAACCTATTTGGATCATCAATTAATCAAGGTCTATCGAGACCCGCATCTTACAGTGAGTTGCATGTGCTTTGGACAGTGTTCAGTGGGAAAATTACCTTTTTGTAGAATTTCTCAGACTGTGGTTCCTGAAGTGAAGTATGACCCTACTTGCTTTACACAGTAATGTGGTGAGTCAGGAATACATGAACAATGTAATCAAGAAACCCATGTTCATTGTTGGTGTGTTTACTCTTTCTGGCTACCAGGTTACCATATAATAAATTCCCTATGGTCTTAATACTTAGATACGCACTTTTTCACATTTTTATCATCCTTGAAATTGGGTGGCATCTTACAATCAATGGAAATGCCATATTTATTTTCCAGTTTTTTTCTTCTTAGTAGTATATAGTGTATAAAGTAATGGTGTGTCTTATTATCAATGGCATCTTAGATGGAATGAAATATAATGTGTTGCTCTCCAGCAACTTTTAAGTTGAGTTTCTCTAAGTAAGTTTACTTAAGAGACACAATATTTATCCTTTTATTCCTTCATGTGTCTGGATAAGTTTACTTAAGAGACACAATATTTATCCTTTCATTCCTTCATTTCAGTGGGTATAATTAACACTGCTTTTGGTACTAGGAAAATAAAGTAAGACACTAATGCTGCTCTCTAATGGCCTATAACCAAGTGGGGGAAATTGATACATCAAATAGATGATGGTGCAAAACACTGTGGTGAGTGCTATACTTGAGGGTAAATACAAGGTACACTGTGGAATAGTAGGAGTTCAGCATATTTCATTCAATTAAACTCTTTGGTGCATTTGTAATTTTATGAAATGTTCTTGTCATTAGTTCCCTGATTTGTGGTGATGGTTCATACACAGCTTTTTTTTTTTTTTTTTTAAAGAGTGGGATTAAAGGTTCATTGACTTGACAGTAAGTCTCAGACTTTAGTGCATGAGAATCACTAGGGTGTTTATTAACAGTGCAGATTCCTTGGTCCTCTCCAAAACATTCTGGTTCAGTAGGTGGCAGCTCAGAAGTCTGTGTTTCTAACAATCTACTCCTTACCCTCAAGTGAAGTGATTCTTATGTTTAAGATGGTCTTTAGTCCACACTTTGGGAGACACTGGACTGGACAGACAGTAATAACATGGACTCAGTTATAAGAATTAATTTGACATTTCAGTTGCTGTTTTTTTGTTTAAATATTCAAAATCTGATACATTTAAATTGAATAGTTAAATGACAGCAAGAATTGTGCAATAATGAATGCCCATACTACACAGATACAGGATTTATGCTCCTTACTTTTTTTATTGGGCAGTTTTATTTGGCAACCAGGAAATCATTATTTCATAAAAAGTCTCTGAAAATGCTTTAAGCTTAAACCGGTATTTAGTCAGCTTCTGTCTGCTTTTCTGAAATGGGGAGTATTGAAGGAAGACACCAGCAGATGGATCTAATCCTTGGGAGTAAGGAGGGAAAGAAACAAAGGGGAGAAATTATAGGTAGAACTGGGGTTTCATGCTTTTCTAGTCCTCCACACACCAGCCCAATGTTCCGCTGTGGCATCTCAGAAATTGCCAGTGCAGCCGGAGCCAGACTGCAGTGGGAGGCATCTTGGATAACAAAGGAAGGATCCACTAAGCAGGTCAGGCCCCTGAGATGAGCAGGTGCCTGTTAATTTCAGTGACTGGGCTAACTGGTGATTCTCACGTCAGTTGGGAAGATTTTGCTTTCATCTACTGTCAGGATTCAACAATTGTACCTCATGTAAATATAGAAGAGGCAAGGAGTACTTTTGACCTCTGTGAATTTATTTTTCACTTGGGTAGTTGTGAAAACCTTTTATACTAACTTCAAGGTTATGGATAGGATGTGGAGGACTTGATTCAATTAATGTGTTTGTTGAATATTTTACTTGAATATATAAAATGACCGTCATTGATCATTTGCTTTATGTCCTGGTTTAGGCACCATAAAAACAACCAACCAAAAATGTACCATCGACAACAGCCAACTGTAGTTAACAAATGCTACTTATATTCACTGACTGGTTAAATGAACAAGATTCAAGGATGCCTCTTTGATTAACCTGCAAATATTAAACACCTATTTAACTGAATACACAATTTTTTTTATTAGGGACTCTCAGCTATTTAATAATATATAAGAACCAAGAAGGGTTATTTTGTGATCAGAAAGACCCTACAGTGCATGTCCCAAGGACAAACTAGGCTCTGTGCTGCTATGTTCTTTCGATGAGTATATAGGTAAATGCTCTTCCATTCCGTATGTGCCAACATGGGGGACCTGCTGTGAAGTGTGGAGGAAACGCGAGACAGTGCTCTCACTATCATCCATACATGGATGCTTGTATCTATTCACTGCTTTCTCTCCACATCTGATGCCAGCCACCCCCCTCCAATAATCTGGGTTATTCAGACTCTTCTAACTAATAGATGTATTTTACAAATGTTAACTTTGAGTTCTTTTGTCATTTGCATATTGCTTATTATCGAGCAATTTATGTTTAAACAGTTGTTTAGTCTTTTCCAACTAGGATCTCCCCAGGTTGGTTAATTTCACTCACAGAAGTGCTTTAACTGGATTGTAATCTCCTGGGAAACCCTGTATTACTTCTATCCAGATCACTTAAGAATTCGTTGACAGCCCGCCCATTATTGCTGAGGTGATTTGTGAGAAAGTTTGCAGGCTTCCTGTGACAGTTAGATGCTTTGGGGAAACTTGAGCTATTACCAAAAATGAATAAAGGGATTTGGGGATTTCCCTAAATTCAAAGGTACTTACATTTTTGTCTCCATTTCTGGGCTTTCTTTCTAAACCTCTAAACTTCACACTCCTTCTTATCTAGATGTAGCACAATGATGTACTACTTAGATCTCATGCAACTTCAGAGAAGTACTCTACACAGTGAAAAACTTGTCCTCCATCATTGAAAGCCTTAGCTAGAAGTCCCCTAATTATATAGAGTACTTCTCTTGTTTTTGTGAAGTTTTCATTAATTTGTTGACAAGTCAACAGGCTCATTCACTGAACAGATGAACAAAGTTCTCCTATAGAAAATAATCATTTTCTTTGAATTAAACTCTCAGAGTTTGCAACTCCTATTTTTTGCTAAGAGATTTACATCACTTAACTGCTACTACACTGATAAATATAATCAATCAACAGAGAACATGCTCTAAGGAATTAATTGTTGTCAGTTGATGTATTTAATGGGATATCACACTTCATTAACTTAGCTACCTCATTAAGCCTCATCAGACATGTAAGAGAAAAAGTTAATGATCAAAGTTAAAAAATAAAGTCTGGACTCTAGAGAGTCTTCATTTGCAGTACAGAACTTTGAGTTCCACAGAAATGGATTATTTATTCCAGAAGATTCCTTTTGTGTGGTGTGATTCTGTGCCAAGGAATCATAGAGGATTTTCCTTCATTTGGGATTTGTAATGTATGCACTATTAGAAAGAATAAAAAAGAAGCCCCAATGCTTTATACCAATGGTTCATGTTATATATAATTCTTATATCATGGAGCTGTTTATGATTTAACAAAGGCAGTTTGAAATGTTGAAATCCATGGAAGGCTGTAAATTTCTGTGGATGCAGAGATGTTGAATTAATGTGCACCTCCAAGTTGCAAGGGCTACACAATTCTTTCTGCTTTTTCACGTTCATTTCAGTTAACACCGTATTGGTTTCATTGTCTATTTTGCTTGCTCTTTTTGGCATCTTTTAACTTAAGAGAAACTGGCCGTAGGACACTGTACAAGAACAAGGAAATATTACCCTGTCGCAGCAGAGACAATTGTTTCAAACCAGGGGTCTCTATTGAGGCTGTGTTTTCCACAGGGTGGGATTGGGGGCGGAACAGGTACCCACTGGCAGGGGTCACTGATTGTTCATTTCCACTGCCTTCCTTCCACTGCCAAGCTTGCATGTCTGTTTTTGGGAGAACAGTCAGAAGGCAGTGCTGCTACTCTGTCAGCTCTGCCTCGATGCTGTTCCGCATGTCTGAACCCCATTACTTCCTCATGGGTCTTTTCATCTACGCTAATTTGGGAGCGAGCAATTTTGCCTTCACCAAGTTCACGTGGCTCTGCTGGTGTTTGCAGTGCATCACTACTTAGGTAGGTAGGCTGGGCTGGGCTGTTCTAGGAAACTATATTTTCTGTTTGTCTTCTTGTTTGTTTTAACCACATCTGGAAAGAAATGCTATTTTAAATAAAGTGCAGTCTCAGAAAATAGGTTATGTTTAGTTTCTTTCAGGGATTCACATCAGAGACTATTTGGAAGAGCTGAAGGGGTCTTAGGAATTTCTAGTTTAACAGCCTCATCTTCTGGATGGAGAAATTGAGGGTCACAGAGGGTAAGTGGTTGGTTGATGATCTCACGTCTAAACAGCCTAAGAGCTAGAGGAGGTGATCTGATTGCGTTAGTGTGGAGCTCCTCTTATCATTCCACACCGACTCTCTGATGATAAAGCTTTCATTTACTGAGCACAACAAATATTTGCAATACCATATTAGAGACAGCCATCTCTAGGCAGCTCTCTCGAAGTGCAGCGGTGTGCTTCATCTGGCTTTTCCTATTATCTCACTGTCAGAAAATATTTAATTTACCTTAAAGCACATCTGATTATTAAGGTGATAGAAAAGACCTATTTTCTCTAGCAGGATTGATACTATTTTTTATCATAAATTTATTGAGAACCTATTATGAACGAAGGACTGTAATAAGCGCTGGGGAGATAAAAATGATGAACCAGACACTGGCCCAGCCATGCCAGGGTTTATAGCTCGTGTTAATCCTTGAGACCCTGTGTGCTTCAGGGCTGGTGCAATGGCCTCTCAGTGTCAATTAGCTAGGCTCCAAATACTGAAGCATAGAAAAAGATGGCACTATGTTTAAATGGCATTCTAGAAACTGCATGTGTATTTACAAATCCTCAATTTTCTGCTGATACAGAGTGGTCATTTCTCCTTGGGGAAACAGCATGTACTTTCCTGTGGCCGTCTTGAAGTATTTGACATTTTCAATGAATCTTTCCGCAGTTTTCACTTTCGATTTTCTTGTCTTCTCATGCATTTTCCTTTCTACTGGTTTTGATAGTTTCCATATTTCACTCTCCAAGTTCTCTGACATGTCAATTTCATTTCCCTTCCTTGGTTATACAAGGCTCTTGTTTAGCTGAAGATTTTATCTTTCCATCGTGCAAATTTCTTTCCTTAGCTTTTGAAAGCACACTTTCTGACTACTATCCCTTGGTGATTTCAAGCAATATTTTTAAGAATTTTGCAGATTTCAATTGTACTTTAACTATTTTGCCTGTTTATATTGTAGATGTAGCCCTTAAATGTTTTTATAGCCCTTGAATGCTTAGAATCAGTGTCACTGATGTCCAGCAAATGTCTTAGTACTATTTCTTACCCTAAAATACAATGTATTTCACTGCTCACCTTCTGTTATTTTTGTTGTCAGAAAGAGATCCTATGGTAATTTAGGTGGTGTTAAAATGCTACACAATACAAAGATGTGGTGTAAACGAAAAGTGTTTCTCTATCCTCTTATTCGGCCAAGAGTTAAGTGCTATTTTGTGATGCATCATGTTGCTGCTCTCAGTGTGTCTCAGAGGATGAAACCAAATATCTCTATTGTTACTCCTCACATTCTTATTCTATTATCTATCTGTCTGCCTAGAAATATGTCTATCTAGCTATCTGTCTCTTTATCTATGACATTATAATTCCAGCATAAAGAAGATGGGCATACAAGAGTTTATATTGAAAATGTTTCAAAAAAAGAAAATTGCAAAGAATGACATGGCGAAAAGCTATATTCCCTATTGATACCTGTGTATATTTTCCTTGTTTGTTATATTTTCTTCCCCTCATGTTAAATAAACCAATCATTAGGACTAACGACTCTTTAAATCGTGACCTCCAATTCTCTTTCCCTCCTGCTTTCCTAAGAAACAGCCACTATCATAAGTTTGGTATGCATATTCCTTATCTTTTATTTTCTTTTAAAAGTCATGAAAAAAACTAAGGTATTTCAATTACAAAGAGGAAAAATAAAACAAACATTTATATCTTCCTCACCCCACTTAAGCAAGAAAGCATTACTAGTATTCTTGATGCTGCCTGTGGATCCCTTAAATCCTGTCTCTCTGCCTTCCCCTCAGTCAAGGTAATCGGTACTCAGAATGCTGTGTTTATTATTCCCCTGCTTGTTGTTTTCCTTGTTTTACCACGTATGCATGCATATTGAAACAACACATAGTTTAGTTTTATTTGCTTTTTCAAAGGTTATATCATCCTGTATGTTGTCTTTTGTGTTTTAAAAGTTTATCCACATTGTTTCATGTAGCTCTCCATCATCCTTTGTCAGTAACATATAGTATTCCTTTGTGCAAATATTCACAATTTATTACATTAACAGTACTCCTAAAGATGATATCGCTTCCAATATTTTACTTTGAGGAACAATGCTGCCATGAAGTTTCTGGTATATGTCTCCAGGAACACAGGGGCAAGTGATTTTTTAGACTATATACCTAGAAGTGGAATTGGGGGGGTTGCCAGAAACAAATACATTCATCTAATTTGGAAATTTGATGTAGCATATCTTGTGTCTTAGGAGTTACCCTAGCTATTCATAACTTTTGTGTCTTAGGAGTTACCCTAGCTATTCATAACTTTTTTGTTCTTTGCATATAAATATTAAAATAAATTTGTTAAATCACTGTTATTCAACATAATTCTAGACTTTATCAAAATTAAAAATTTTTGCTCTGCAAAAGACCACCATTAAGAGGATGAAAAGACAAGCTATTGACCAAAAAAAAAAAAATGTTTGTACACCATGAATCCATGTGTTTGAAATAGGATCAGTACAAAAAATTATTAAAAGCCAACAGTAAAGTAAAAGAAAAAAATCCATTTTGGAAAAGGACATTTCAATCAAGAGAAGATACAGGTGATGAGTAGGCGTGTGAGAAGATTTCAACATCATTTGTCCTTAGAGAAATACAAATTAAAATTACAATGAGATATCACTTCATATCTATTACGATGGCTAAAATAAAAAGTAATGACAACACCAAATGCTGGTAAAAATGCGAAGAACTGGATCACTTAGACATTGTTGGTGGGAATATAGAGCAGCACAGCCACTCTGGATAACTGTTTGGTAATTTCTTAAAAATTAAACTTGTAAATACCACATTAACAAGAAATTGTACCATTGGGCATATGTGCAAAATTTATTCATAAAAAAATCTGACAGGATTGCTCACAGAAGCTTCATTCATAATAGCCCCAAACTAGAAACAATTAGATATGCTTCCGGGGGTGAATGGTTAAATGAACAGTGTAGTACATCTGTATCATGGAATTTATGGAATACTCAGCAATAAAAAGGAAAAGACTATTGAAACATGTGATAACTTGGATGAGTCTTGGGGGAGTTATACTGAGTGAAAAAAAGCCAATCTCAAAAGGTTATACACAAAATTGTAGAAATAGAGAAGAGATTACTGGTTGCCAACTGGTAAGAATAGGGAAGTGGGGAGGTGTGTGGTGATAAAAGCATATGATGGTGATGGAATTGCACTGTATCTTTATCTTGTCAACGTTAATATCCTGGTTCAGATATAGTACTAGAGTTTTATTCAATGGTACCATTCGGGGAAATTGCTTACATGAAAAAGGGTACATGGAATCTCTATACTGTGTCTTACAATTGTACAAGTATCTATAACTCAAAATTTTAAAAAAGTTTAACTCAGAAGTGAATTTGTTGAGTTTTTTGAATAAAAAAATCTCAGGATATATTAGGATTGGAATTGCATTGAATCTATGCATCTGTTTAAGAAAAATTAAAGAGAACAAATGATATAGTGCTTTGTGGTCATTGGAATGGGAAGCTAGAACAGAATTTTGAGCAGAAGAGAGACATGAGCTGACTTGTGATGTGTGTGGGAGGGTTGGGGAGAAGGGGGTGAATGACAGTAGAGGCAGAGAGATCTTATGGAACTACCATAATCCAGACAAAAAATGATGGCAGCTTGGACCCAAGTGGAAACAGTGGAGGTGGTGAAAAGTGATCTGGATATAGTTTAGGTATAGATTCTGGATACACTTTTAAGGTAGAGGTGGTAGCAGGATTGACGGTAGGCTATTAGGGAAAAGAGTCAGGGATAACTCCAAAGTTGTAGCCTGAGCAATAGAAAAGATGGAGTTGCAAAAGAAGGTTGCTAAAGCTAAGATTAAACTTCATTGGCTTTAATGTAAATTTTCTTTTGGGTGAGGACTAAGGACTGAATCCTGAAGCACCCTATTATGAAGGACTTGAGGGACAAAGAGGGACCACAAAGGAGAATGAGATAGAGTGGGGGCAGTCAGTGCAATAGGAAGAAACTCAAGAGAAATGTAGTCTTTGGGAACTGTGCAGATAATGCATCAAGGAAGAGAGAATGATTAACTGTATGAAATAAGATGAGATATGAGAATTGACCAGTGGATTTAGGAACATGTAGGTCATTTGTGACATTAACCAGAGAAGCTTTAGTGAACTGATGGAGCAAAAGTCTGCTGTGAGGTTTAAAAGAGAGTTAGGGCGAGAGAAATGTGTGAATTTTATAGACAACCCTTTCCATAAATTTTGCTGCAAAGGGGATCAAGACATGGACGTATAGGTGGCAGGGGTAGCAGGGTCAAGAAGACTGGTTTTTGGTATGCTGATGGGAGTGATTCAGTAGGAGGTAAAACTCTGATGGTATGAGAGAAGCAAGGAAATCTAGTGCAGAAGTGGAAGGTTTGGCTTTAGTTAATTGCATCAATGATCCAGCAATGGTGGCAGAAAAAGGGCTGAGTGTGTGAGTGCAGGTGTTAGCAGATTGTGGAGTCTATGGACATTTCCTTCTCATTGCTCTCGTTTTCTCAGCGTGGTAGAAAGCAAGGTCACCGGCTTCCTACTGGGAGTGAGGATGCACTAGAATGTGTTTGAGGTATGAGGAGAAGGAGGTGTGGATTAGCATCTAAGGTTTAGGGAAGTTTAGCAGGATTTCTGGACAACGTTTAAGACTCATCTTGAATTGTTATTAATTCAAAGTGTCTGCCTGTATGGTTGTGGGTTTTTCTATAGCCATATTTACCGGTTTGGGTGCAGGGGGGTGAAGCAAGTTAAATTTGTGTGGTCAGGTACAAAAATAGACTGTACAGAAAATAAGTACCACGGCCTTCGAGATGACTGCTGGGATGGCCTTTACCTCGTGGGTGAGTTTTGCATCAGCATTTGAATGAAAAGAGTGACTGAATCCAGAGAAGACAGATTATGTATCTTTGAAATGAATTACATAAATAATTTAAGTAATGTGCTAGGCAATGATGGGCTTAGAGTTTTGATGAAACTAAAACATTTATAAATGCCATAACTATGAAAGTGTCTGCCCTCAAGGGACCCGGGTGAGTTTGTCTATTGTTTCCTATTTGATAAGGGAGTATTTTAGTTCCTCCTTTCTTTTCAATTTCATATTAACCCTCCATTCTGAAGCAAAAACGATGCTCTCAGCAACCTGTACACCTCCCCTTTTCATGTACATTCTGTTTCTTGGCTTTTATCCTATCCTCACTATTTTATACCCTTAGTGTTGAGAAGATGACAGTATCAAGTCTAAAGCATTGAAAGTAATGAACTGTTTTCTTTTTTCCAACAACATCCAGCTCTTGCAAAAATGGAGTTCTTACCCTCCTTCACAGTGGTGCTCTAGAGAGCAGCGAGGTAATCCCAATGAATCCTTAGGTTTTTTGGTCCTTGTTACCTGTTGAGTTTCTCTGGGATGGAAACTGTCTTTAGCAGTGGAAGTAAATACTCTGAGCTGAGTCTGGAGGCTGAAAATGTTGTCTTAAAGGATCTTCGTCTTAGTCTGTTCAGGATGCTATAGCAAAAATACAATAGTCTGAGTGGCTCAAACAACGAACATTTACTTCTCCCACATCTGGGGGCCAGGAAGCCCCAGATCAAGGCACTGGCAGACGTGGCGTCTGGTGAGGGCCCGCTTCCTGGTTCACAGCTGGCTGTCTTTTCGCTGCGTTCTCACGTGGCAGAAGGGGCCAGAGAGCTCTCTGGGGTGTCTTTTTAAGGTCACCGTTTGCATTTATGAGAACTCCTTCCTCATGACCTAGGTACCTCCCAAGGACCTATCTTCTAATACTATCGCATTGAGGATTAAGATTTCAACGTATGAATTTTAGAGGGACGCAAATTGTCAGTCCATGAAAGTCTTGGTTACCTACCGATCTTGCCAAGAGTAAAAGTATGATGGATTTAGGGGAAAGAAATAATTTTAATTTTATTAAAGTCATCCCAGACCCTTCATTAAAGCCTTGTGATAGCTTCATGAAGTAACTTATTTGTTTTTAATTTTTCTATCACAGAGATAGAAAAGAATGCATAGTAAGGAGAATTTTTAGTAAGAAATCCTATATTCTTAATCCAATATGATTTTTAGAGTCAGGAAATAACATTTGTAGAGGGAAGTTATAGTTTGTTCTCTTGTCAGCATATAAATACCTCCCCTTCTAAACCTCAAGCATCACTTAACACTCCTTTGACAAATGACGTTTGTCCCGCAGTCAATACTACCTCACTGAGACAGAGGAAACAAGCTCTAGCAGTGTCATTTGTTTTAGGATAGACTCTTACACAAAACCTTCCAGTGTTTGATCAATTGATCCCTTGGACTTGAGAGACAGGAAATCCATGTGCTCACATGTATCCTGATGGTCATTAGGACCGTGGGAAGCCAGCTCCTGGGAAACAGTGTTCTGTCCCTAGTGTCTATTTTTAAGATATGCTATTTTCTGTGCAGTGCATATGAGTGGTGTGTGTGTGTGTGTGTGTGTGTGTGTGTGTGTGTGTGTAAACAGCAAGAAGAATATGGGTTTATTAAAAAATAGCCAGTAATAGCAGATTATGTTATTTTTCAAATTGAAACAACATTACTGAGTTTATTAAAAATGAAATAGCATAGTTTGCACTAAATCGGAGTGCACTGAACATAGAAAAATTAACTATTGTTACAGGAAAGTTTTGTTTCAGCACATACATATGCATTGCTTTATTATTTGTTTTTCTTACTGTAGGTAGCAGTCAAAAATATTTAAGGCATTGGCCTAAAGTAACAAGTCTCGTAAGCAATTTACCTCAGAGTTATTACAAGGTTCCTATTTAAATGTGCACAATATGAAAATAACCTCTAATATAAAAATACTTGGCAATAAAATTAGTGCTTTCTTTTCTAATTTTCTATAATAGAATCAGGTTATTTTGTAATGAAAGTTTTAAAAGTAAAGATTTTTGAAGTGTTAAGTACCTTAAAGATACAAATGTGAACTGTATTTTATTGTGCAAAAAATACGTTATGTTTTAAAGGGTTTTGAGATCCCTGCATTCAAGGGATACAGAATGTGTCATATTTTCTTAGAACGCTACATGGTCCCGATCCCTTCCTGGGGTCTAGAGCAAGTTCAGTGAGGACACAGGTCCGGAGGCCTCATGTCAAATTTAGATTCAAGGCTTAAACTTGGCCAAGAAGATCACTCTAACAGGCCAAGAAGGAAAAGTCAGAGGGTTCGGAGGATGAAAGGCAGAAAAACCAAATCATCTTTCAGTTTTGAAGGTCAAGGAGGATGCTGAAGATATAAGAACAGAGCAGGGAGCAAAGAGCAAATGTTGGAGCAAAGGGAGAGCTTCTGAGCCCAGTGTGAGGTCTAGCCTTCAGAACGTAGACCTGGGCGCAGCGAATTGTGGATCAAGTGGAGGGAGCTGTGGCCACTCAAGGCAAGAGCCAGCCAGCAGGAGAAGCCAGCAGCGAGGGAACAAAACACTGCGATACTCTGCAGACCCCTCCAGCCTCCAGGCAGGCGCACACAGCAGCGGGCGGGAGCGGAGTAAGGAGCCTGACAGCCTGGCTTTGATTATAGACTTTGCCACTGATTTGCTGTGTCAATGGGACGTGTTAATCACTCTGGGTGCTTTAGTTTCTTCAGTATAAAATGTCGATAATACAGGTTTGTTATGAAGATTGAATAAGTTAATATTTGTAAAGTGCTTAGAACAGTGGCTTGCTTATGCTAAGCAGTAAGGGCTTGATAAGTAAATAACTAAACTGTCACCTTGACTTTTCACTTATAGCAGGATCATTTCTTTTCCTTTCTTTTCTTTTTGTAGTGGGGAGTTAATTAGGTTTATTTAGTTGCTTTTTTAATGGAGGAACTGGGGATTGAACCCAGGACCTTATGCATGCCAGGCATGCACTCTACCACTGAACTACACCCTCCCCACTAGGATAATTTCTTGACACATTAATTTATGACTTTCTTCATAAGGTATTTCCCACTGTTCCCTTCCTTTATTCAAGCAGAAAGTTAAGCTCAGGGGTTTTTGGATTCAGCATATTTTATTCTGTGTATACGTCTCTATATATTTATTTTACATTTTATTTTAAAAACTTTTAAGGGCGGGAAGAGGAGGGAGAAAGGTTCCCTCCCCGGGGAGGAGAAGAGGGACTTCTGTGCTTGGAGGGTGGAGCCCCTCGTCCTGCTCTGTACAATCCACACTGTGGAGGGGTCACTCACCAAGGGAAGGGCCAGTGGGGCTCCCTGGGAGGCCGAGCGCCCAGTTTGGAAGCTGCAACCCTTCTCAAAGATTTTCTAACCCAAGGACAGTGCCGCAGCAGCAAAGCTGCAGGCCCTAAAGAGACCACGCGTGTCTTGGAGGTAGACAATGGGGACTGATGACTCTTGACCAGAAGGGCCTCACCAGTGCCTTGGTTCGTTTGTAACATGCTTAACTTCTGCTCAGTCCAGGGGAGGAGATGGGGTGAGGGGCAGCGGGGTAGGGAACTTCAAGAAGGACCAAGGCTGAATTTTCTGCTAGTCTGGTAGAATGCGGGTGGCTCAGAGTCTGAGTTTTGTTTTGCTTCGAGAAAATTTTTTTAAATGATATTTCTTGCACACCCATTTGTAAACAAAATCATACATGACAGTCATGTTTTCTGATAACTTCCCTTCTTCACCGACTGTTTAACTTCTTAATTCATTTTAACTATATTTCACTTGAGGAAAAATGTTAGAATTGGAAAAAGAAATCCTCGGAGGATGTCTCGTCCCTGCCTCCACCCCGCCACGACTCCGACACTCTGATCCCAAATAGGGACACAGAACCTTGTTTGCAGCTCAGCTGTCACATCTGAAACCACAACAGCACTATGACTTGGCTTCTGGGCTTTGAACGGAGAAGAAGCTCTCCCACATCTGAGTCGTGTGCCTTAGTTATCACCAGAAAAGTCTGTGCACCGACTTGTCAGGCTCTGCTCCTTACTCAGAATTCAGAGAGCTGTCACAAAAATGAACACAGGTTTTCCCGAAAAAGGCGACAAACATGACATAAATGGAAGCCAACTGTCCCAGGACTGACCAGCCGGAGAACACAAATGAAGGCCTATTAGCATTCACGCCCAGATCAGGATAGCCCCAGGCAGTGTCTGCTCTCCTGAGCTTCAGGGCTTGCTTAGGAGGTGTTTTACGAGTGCCTGCAATCGGCCTGGCCACTGCTCAGGGCTGATTTCTGTTGCTCCAGGCTGTGCCACCAACCTGATTGTTCTGTTTGAATTCCTTCCACTGCCTCAGTGCTGGCTGCCCTGGAGACACGCTGACCTCGCTGTTAGTGGGTTTGGATTCAGCAGCTGCTGCCTTTTGACACCTGAACAGCACCGCTCTGCCCTCGGCTGCCTTGACCAGCTGAGGGTCAGATCTCTGCTGATTCAGCCATATGTTGGCGCCACCTCTGCCGTCTGTTTAGATCAGGGACAAGGAGCATCCCCAGTATTGTTGCCTGGGTTCTGAATTATTACAGAGGTTAGTAATGTAGCCCTTTTGTTCTCCTCACGTCACTAGAGCAGCTGAGTTGGGATAGCCTCAAGGAATGACCACCGTCTGTGCTTAGAATTACTGTTTCCTCTAATTCTTTTCCTGCTGCTGGCTCCTTGGGCCAGGCCCTTCTTTCTTCAAGTGATTTCTGTTTCAGGGCTCCTTTGTCCCCTGTGCAAATTTGGAGGAACTCCCCTCCTGTCACCACTACCTCATCCCCCTCCCCAGCTCCTCACATATTCTTATATAGGTCTGAACCCTAATTGTGGATGTAGTTGAAATTTCTGTCTCAGGGGCTTTTCATCCTCCAGGAAAATCACAGATGCACACAGAAGCTTGAGGGGACGGGTGGCACTGCCCAACTGACAAACTGGGTGTGTCTCAGCCTTGGTTTTATCTGGACCCCTTCTGTCAGCTGATATCTCACGGGTGGGCTATATGCATTTAAGACCCAGGAATAATGATAATAGTAATTAATAATAATAATAATAGCCAACTTTTCTTGAGCTTTTTGCATGTGCCAGGTATTGTACTGGATATGCCTGAAATAAGACATGCCCTATCTTATTTAATCTTCACAATAATCCCATGAAGTAGTTGTTATTACATCCATGTGGACTACAGATAACGACTCAGAGACACAGAGGTTAATTTACCAAAGTTTCCGTGGTTACTAAGTGCCTGGATTGGGATTCAGTTTCAGGAAGTCTGATTTCTGAATCCACCACTGTATCCTTGCAGGATACGGTGCTTTGTGACTGCACTCTGTGCCCTCGTGCAGAGACGGGGCTTCTCTCCTGGGTTTAGACACCACTTGACTCTTACCTGCATGGAGGAGAAACGGCTAATTAACCTTGACAAATAACACTTCATTAACTGCACTGTTCTAAAGAATGTGGACAGAGAGCTCATGGGTCATTGTGTCAGTCCCGCCCAAAAACAGATCCTTTGAGGAATGACCACTGTCTTTTCTTTGAATAATATTCAGTAAGCACAAAGATGTTCAACAGGTACATTTCCACAGATGGCAGTCTCGTTTGCTTGTCTTAATTTTTCTAACGTGCGAGGCAAATACAGCAATCTGTTAATCAGATGACTGCATTGTTGATGTATGCTAAAGTGCTAAGCAATATGATGACTGTGTTATTATTTATTAGGTGGGCTAATGGGGAATTGGGAAAATTGCTTTCCCTTTATATTTATTCCCTTCCTTTCTCATATGTCTCTACCTTTCCATTGAGGCCAACAGTGGCCTTGACATCTTAGAATTATATCTAAGGAAAGTATTCTGTCTATATGAAAATGTACACTGTGACAATGTTTGTCAATCAGCAAAACTAAGGGGCATTTTGGACAGAATAATAGGCATCTTGGCTAGTAATAAAGGGGGCTGGCTTGCTAAAACCTTGAACTTGAACGGGTATACTGGAAACCAACCAGTGTTAGTAGATACTGGGGGTTTGTGCTGCTAAATATTGGTGAGGAGGAATTCTAGTCTGGAAATCATTTCTCTGACTGTTTTTCTATGTGCCTAGTAGCTTTTTTTTTTTTTTTTTTTTTAAACTAATGATTTAAGCTTTTGACCTTTATAAACAGTCTGTGCTTGCTTACTTTGGCAGAAGACTGGCATTCACTACTCTCCCTAGGTGATCCTTGGAATAATAGCTTGAATTCAGATACGGAAAGGCAATTCTTAACTGTCTTTAATTATTAATGTTGAAAACAAGGAAAAGGAGAAAACAGACCACTGCTACTTGTATTCAGTGTGCTGTCAAATTTAGGATGTGTCTCTCCTTCACTGCCTTAATTCATTATATGTCAATCTCTAAGTTGTTTTTATTTAAAAATAAATCACCTGTTTTTTGATGAGCTCACTTTTTGAAATTTTTACTTTTTTGGTAAAAATAGTTCTTGTTCCAAAGATTCTGCTGTTTAATTACTTGTGATAATCTTATAATTACAATCTAAATGCATTTCAGACACATTATTTTTTTCAAATGGCACTCACATAACATTTAACATCAGTTAATAGCTCTGAAAACAATGAGGTGCAAGTATTGCCAGTAGTGTATCATCAGGAACAGCTTCCAAGGTTGACAGGCATTTCAAAATGAAGGTATTGAAGCACTTGAAGACTTTTTTCCATTTGCATGGAGTCAGTGCAAGACAATTGCTTCCCAAATGTTACTTATTTTTTGCTAGTTTTTTTGTGAGCTAATGTTTGTGTGGAGCTGACTTTCAATGTGACCTTCTCTTTCCAAATGTATACCACATTTTGGAAAAAAAAAGTCTCTTTTGGAATGAAACTTTTTAAAGAATATTCCTCATGTTTTATTGAGTGTTATTATTTTCAAAATTTTCATCTAGGAAAAATGTTGGTCATTTCTGCTAGATTTGTAGGTTAAATCTTTGTGTGGTGAATAGACCTGGAATAGGTTGAGTCTCCCACAGACCAAAGGCATTTCTCCTCTGATCTTGGTTCCAGTTGAAAGGAGTATCATCTCTAGGGTGAGAGTATCAAAGTTACCCTCCCAAATTGCAACATCAATGATAATGTGTATTTCTGGCCCAGGGGTTATTCATCAATAATAATTTGGGAGTCCAAACATTTACCTTCAGCTTATTCAAGGTTTCACTTCTTCTCCCATGACTTGTGTTATAATTATTTGAGCCCCATGTGGCTGACTGGGTGACTTCACTGACATATATTCATTAAAAGAAACATGAGTGATAAAATGCAGTATGGTATAAACTGGGACCCAGGGAAATAGAAAAACAACTTGAATTAAAATTTTAGAAACAGCTGTGATCCACACACAAGATCAGAATTAGCATTAAAAACCTATCAGAGTCAAGAGGAATAAACTCAGTAAACATTTATTTAGAGCATTCTGTGTGCCAGAAACTATGCTATTGATAAAGATGATGAAGATGTGACTTATTCCCTACCGCAGAAAAATTTAGTCTATCTGGGAATATAAAAATATACATTTAGTACATGACACAGAAAGTCACTTCATTTAGACAGTAATAAGTATTTAATTGGACAGATTTTGGTGAATGAAAGAATGAAGTTTTGTGTAAGTGCGATGGGTGAGTCTGGAGGGTTGGTTTTTACACAAGGAGTAAACGGTCCTCTCACATCCTGTGATTTCCTTTGGGGAATTACACTCACATGTTCAGCTGTTATCTGCATGCTGAGCCGTCTGTAGACCCTCAGCCCATGCTTCCCGCTGAGCTCCAGATCCACAAAGCTAACTGCCCACTGGACATTTGCACTTGGTGTTCTACAGACTGTCCAACCCAGTATGTCCCAACCTGCTCTCCTTCATTTGCATTTTATATCTCACTTAATATACTGCTATTCACCTTGTTTCAAAGTCATCCTAAATTCTTCCCCCTCATTCATTTGTCACATTAAGGTAGTCCATGTCTCTAATATCTAACTTCTTAATTTTTATTTTCTGACCTCTCCTTTCCATTCCTATTGACTTAATTCAGGTCTTTGTCACTTACCTCCCAGATTACTGTGATATTATTTTAACTAGTCTCTCTCATCTTAATTGCTTATAACTTTTCTCTTCTCTCGACTCCTCCCTTCTTGTCCTTATTATTGTCAACAGGGTGGTTTTCCTAATATCAGTTGTCCTGCTTAATTCTTCAGTGGCTGTCTAGAGAGCTGGACAAGTTTGAAGTCCATATCTAAGACAAAAAACATGCCATGTTATTTTATTTCTATGTCATTTTCCCATGCTGTTCCCTCTATTTGGAATTTCCTTTCGTTAGCTCAGATTATTCGTCACAATTCTGTCTCTGTTTTAATGACTCAATGAAGCCTACCCTGACAGCCCTGAACCCATAGCATCCTCTGCTCACCTCTCTCGGCATACTGTAACTTCTTGTGAGCAGGCGTAGGAGAATTTTTTATTAGATCTTAGGAAATAATAATTATTTCCATTTATTGAGCACTTACTTTCTATTCAGCACTCACTAAACATTTTAAATATATTATCTCTAATTATCACAACACTTCTGACAGCAGCTATAGCTTTTTTCCTTTATAGATGAGGAAATAGAGACTCAGTGAGGCTAAGTGAATTTTCATATGTCACATAGCTAGGTTGTGGCAGAAAAGAAATTTGATACCTGATCTCTCTGGCTCAGAATTTGTAAAAGTATGACCCAGATTTTAACAGCCTTATGTATTAAAGATCAATGAAAATAAAATTAGTTTATAAGGGTGATTATGGTTTAATTTCCCAGTATTAACATAAATATATAAACATACATATATAAAATATTGATATATACATAATAAAATATATAATATAAAACATACAGAAATAATTACTATAAAATATATACTATGTTGGTAGCATATAATATATATTAGATACAAGCATAATTTACTATAGCTGTAGATTCATGCAATATAAAACCATCTATAAATATAAAAAGCCACAGTCCCCTATGTCATCCTTTACCATTCTCTGTTCCACTTTTAAGAGAATATCACTAAACTATGTTTTATTTTAGTTTTACAGGTAATTACCCTTAAATCAAAATGAGATCCTTATATTACTGTCTTCTACTTTATCAGTTTGACTCCTTATGATGAAAGATGAATGTATAGCTCATTTATAATGCTTTATATCACTTCATCATGTCTCCCATTTTGAAAAAACTATAGTATTTCTCTTAGTTCTTTTCAGTTAATTTTGTTTCTTTATTGTTCATAAACCTCCATTTTCCCCCATCCAGTTCCTACTGTATCTCTTAACTTCTCTTAATGTAAAAATGATGATGATATTAACACACTGCCCTTCCTTACACATCTCCTTCCCCTTCAAAGAATCAGCTCCGGCTTTGTCTTTCCTTTCCATCATACAGGGTGATAACTTTTACCTTTCATTCTCTAGTTAGAATTGTCTATCTTGTATGTGTGTGTGGGGTATGTGTTTACTTTAGAAATTTCAACATGTACCTTTGACTTTCCATGGACATTGCAAGGTCATGAAACCATTTTAAGTCATTTACGTTGGCTTACATGCTCTCATTGTCTTATATTTTCTAACACATACACATACACACATATATATATGCAAATATGGGTAAGTCTAAATGAGTAGTGACGGTATAAAACACAATAATGTGTAAGATGTATGTTTACATAACGTACATTTTAAAACAGTATTGCTATTATCGTTTTACTCGCTCACTACTCATTTAGAACCACCCACATGTTTACCGTCTTCATTGCTCTTCACCCCTCCCTGTATCTCCCCCTCTTCATACTTCATTGTATCTTCAGTTGTGTGCGTCGAGGTCTTAAATTCTGTCAGCATATCCTAGAATTTTCCTAGCATTTTCACTTGGCTCTTTTAAAGTTCCCTATACGACTTTTCAAGGGTTTCAACTCCCTGCCAACATTTTCAAGCTTCACTTGGAATATGGCTTGTGATGTAATTAGAATCACCCAATAAGCATTCCCTAGGATGTGGTCTGAGTCCTAGTAACTCATCTGTTACCTTTTTAGTTGTAGAAATTTCATTTGACAAACATGAAACACTATAACCGTAAAAAGAGTCTGTGTTATTTTGTTATTGTTTCTTGTCCCAAGATGTTCCTAGTTATCTTAGCTTGTGTGCTGGACATTGTATTTTGAAAAATTAGTTGTCGAAATAATTCAAGATTGACCATTGTGTTACTATCTTTGAGAGAGGATTTTCATTTTCTTTGTCAGATGCGTAGGGGCCGTAGCAATCAGAGTTGGCCTGAATTAAGTTCAGGCCGGGATGACTCTAAGCCAGGCTGCAGTCTATGCCCTGGACAAAATCCACAAAGAGACCTTTCTCAGTTCTGACAATTTGACAGGCACCCAGGTTTTCCACACTGTTAGGTCCAGACAAGTTCAGTGAGGGTGATTAAGGAGTTGAAAAACATTTCTCACTGAGCAGGAAGGAAAAACATTGGAGTTATTATTAGAATTATTTTTCCTAAAGAAGAGAAATCTAGGTGTTGATTTTATTATAGTTAATAGATGAAGAGCTGCTGTTCTATTCTTTATGCCTGCTCAACAAGGAATGAGAGAAAATAAGCTTGAACTCTCCCAAGGGGGAGAATTGTAGATTTAATGAATAAATGACTAAATCAATTAGTGGAGACAAAAGGAAAATGTTCCTATATTTCTTCATTCCGGTACCACTCCCACTGGCTCTCTTTGGTCCATTCTCATTATAATCTTTCCATTGTTAAGTTAACGAGGCAGAGACTCCAGTAATTCATTTCACAGTTTTATGTCGTCTTACGTCCTTCACCCAGAGCACCCAGCCATCAGTTTGGAGTTGATTGCATTTGATACAAAATGATAATTATACTTTCACCTTTGTATAGTAGTTTATATTATTTCAAATTGCTTTTATATCTTATCCCGTACAATATAAAAATATGTGATTAGGCTGGGGGTTTGATTCATTTTTATTATACATTTGATAAAACGGATCCCCAGAAGGGTTATACTTAACTTCCAACAAGTGCTGATTAAGAAGTTTGACCAAACAAAGGGGTTTCTAATCTTCTGTTTCAGCACACTTTCATGTGCGTGAAACATCACCAGGTGAAGGTAAACTGGAATTTAAAAACCAAGCTGGTTAATGATGTGAAGCCACCGCCAAGCTGCATAGGCCCCAAACTGCCCACCTATTTTGCTTCAATCTTCATGTTTGACACATGAGTGTAGTAGACACCCTTCCTCTGCCAACCATTAATATAATCTCTTTTCCCCTCTTCTCTCAACCTAGGCGCTGTACTGTCTGTCTCTTACTTGGGTCTTTGATGATGTTAGCACTCCTGAAGATTTGTTCCTGAACTGTTTTCCCTTTTTTTCATCTTTCTTCCCTTGGACTTGCATTCAGCTCTGCTTGTTCGGTTTGGAAGCAACTGAGGCTTATTCCCTCCAGCACACTTGTCTGTTTTCCCTCTTCCTGAGGGCTGATAGCAATGTAATTGGGCAAGTTCTTCTCTGCTATCTTAAGAAAAAAAGTCTGCAGAGAAAAAAACAGGTCTCCTTTTAAATGACATATGAGATTCCCAATATGGAAATTAATATTTTCCCAAACATTCCACTATTAAGTGCATGGACAATGTGTGCAGAGCTTTTAACATGGAGTCTGGCCCATGGTAAGTACTCAATAAAGGACAACTAGCATCACTACTGTCATCGTTCCTACTCCTACTCCTACTCTTATTACTACTAAAATCTCAAGCTCCCAAACACAAGGTTTGGATATTTCTTTCCTGCTCTGTTGGATTGGGGTGGCATCATGAAAAAATGAAGCAACATGGTGCACCTTTACAGGCACTCTTGTGGCTATGGTTTGCCCGTGCACTTAAGATCAGAGAAGCCCTGTTTTAGAACATAGTGTTTGCAACTAAGTATGTATCAGGACTAACATGTCATAAGTGCCTAAAAGACAATTTGGCCATAGCTGGGACCATATAAAAAGCACTACTTTCTGGTGAGATTTATTTCTGAAATGATATTCTAAGTTGGGGATTTCAACCTATCAATCCCTCAATTTTTTGGGAAATGTTTGGAGACTGCAATGTAGAATGAGGATTTTCTGAATGTAATTTTTAAAGAAACTGATGCTGAGTTTCAAGGTCATTTTTAAATAAAACATGGAGGAGGTTCTGAAAGAGTGAAGCTGAAACTATACAGAGAACTTCTGGTAGAAATATTTTTAGCAGCACTATCTACAATAGCCAAGACATGGTAACAGCCTAAATGTCATTGACAGATGACTGGATAAAGAAGATGTGGTATATTTATACAATGGAATACTATTCGGCCATAAAAACTGACAACATAATGCCATTTGCAGCAACCTGAATGTTCCTGGAGAATGTCATTCTAAGTGAAGAAAGCCAGAAAGAGAAAGAAAAATACCATATGAGATTGCTCATATGTGGAATCTAAAAAAAAGGACATAAATACAAAATAGAAACAGACTCATAGACATAGAATACAAACTTGTGGTTGCCAAGGGGGCAGGGGTAGGAAGGGAAAGACTTGGATTCCAGAATTTGTAGATTCTGACAGGCATATGTAGAATAGATAAACAAGATTATATTGTATAGCACGGGGAAATATATACAAGATCTTGTAATTCACAGTGAAAAAAAAATGTGACAATGAGTATATGTATGTTCATGTATAACTGAAAAATTGTGCTCTACACTGGAATTTGACATACCATTGTAAAATGACTATAACTCAATAAAAAAATGTTAAAAAATATTTTGAAAGTCATAATCACGATTTAATTTTTGACTGGGGTAAGCTAGCTTCATTTGGTTGGCTGGCAGTTAAATAACCAAATATTTGGAGAGGAGTGGTTAAACATAAAAATCCTTGTGTTTTGTCTCAAATATTTGATAAATGATTTTATGAAGGTGAATTAATGAATGCCAATTGTGACAAAAATGTAAAAGGTACTGAATTCTATTCAGGGACTACTTCTGTGGTGCTACCGTTTAATTAATATTGCTACATCAGCAACAGGCCATGTACGAGTTAGACAAACAGAAGAAACACTGCAATGTGAACTTTGACATTGTTGACTGTAGAAAAAGTTATGTGATGTATTAACTAATATACAGTGGGAATCTGAACAAAGTCATCCTCTTATTTACGAGAGAAACAGTACATAAAAATGAAGAAGCCAGATGCCAGTCAACAGGAGACAAGTTTGCTCTATATTACTGATCTGTTCTGTAACTATTTCTAACTCTTGAGTGTGTGGCATACACTGTATCTTTAGTGACTGAGATGTGAGAATTCCACCATCAAATTAAAGAAGGCTTTGACTGTGACTGTGATGCAAATGGTTAGAGTTTTCAGAAGATGAGTTAATTCTTCTGGCTATTTTTGGACTAGGACAGAGCAGGTGAGCAATCCTTTCTTGATGAAATCTCAGAGCTATTGGCCAAAGGTGGGAGACACCTTAGATTTATGTTGTATCAAATAGAGCCTAGCTTTAGACTCAACGTTCTTCCTCAGAAAAAGTGAGCAACACACGGTGCTTCCTGTGGTTGGCTAAGATTTCCTCAAATGACTGGACTAGGCAAAGCTGTCTTGGGAGAGCTGACAAAAATCATATGAAGCTAATTTAGCTGCAGGGGATACTTTAGAACATCCTCAGCTTTTTGAGGCTTGCAAGATCTGAATCATCTTTTGTTTAGATGAATCAAGAGTTTTACTTTTTGAGCTTCAGCAACAAAGCTCCATGTATTTGAAGTGCAATTACCAATACTGAGGATTATAGCCACCCACCTTGGCAGACTATCACTCTTTCTTTGGCTCACTCCTTTAATCAAGGGCATTTTAGGGGCCAAATTTGACAGCTGCAGTGTTGGAGACAGATTGGGAGCAAGGTTCTGGGATAAGTTACATTTTCTCTAGCTTTTGTGTCAAAGCAATTGGCAATCTATTAGAAAGTTTCATTGTGTGCATCAGAGCCAGGAGGGTGTATTGCACTATTTCTCTGGCAGAAATAACAATAGGATGAAGTGGTTTGGATACATTCACATTATAGTCACATCTATGGGCTCAAAAGAGGAGAAAAAGAGCCTATTTTTATAGGGAAGAAATGTTGGTCTAACATGGTCTTATTCCTCTGGATGTTGGAAGTCCTGGGGTAACTCAGCAACATGGTAGTGTTGGGTTCCTAAGACTACCGTCTTCCTAGTGTTGTTTTTCAAATACATCAGAACCTCTCAGAGAGCAGCAGCATCAGCACCAGGGACAACAACAATCACACAATAATTACAGCAGCAGCATTTCCTGGGTCTCAGCTGTTGGGTTATTCTGGTTCAGTGCATTAACTATACTGAGTTATTTTGATTTGTAAGCAACTTTTGGAACTTCCAGTAAGACCATAAGCCATCTTTACTTCTCCTCAACCCTCTTTTTAGTTCTTTTGCTCCCTGTAGTTTTATTCCTTTCCTCTCTCTTCTCTAGGTACCAAAGCAACTTCATACAATGAGCACTTCTTTGTTGGTCATACTCCGTAGGACCTACATGATGTAACCATCATTAACCTTCGCTCTCCAGTTGTTCATCAGGATTTCAAAGGCCAATCCATCTGTTTAGATATTGTTACACAGAATCAGAATACATGAAGTAGAGGCCATTCTCTTTCTGAACTGACAGTCAGGATGCTTCTCTGGAAGAAAAAGGCTCAAGTTCTCCATTGGTTGGCAGATGGCAGAAAAGCAAAGAGGCGAGCTTTGGAGAAAGTCACCATTCCTGGCCCCTATTACTATGGTTCTGGTTGGGCCATAGTTACAAACCTCACATCTCAACAGTGCATGGTTATATCTATTCTTTGAATATATTTTTAAGAAGTATTCTGGCCAGGTCTGTGGTGAAAGGACTTTGTGGTTAATTAAAGATCTGTGGAAAAGGGAGTGCTGCCTGTAATTGACTTTGCATCCTATGCCAGCATGTATCTACTAAGAGGCTGTATAGCAGAGGTTAACTCATTTCTTTTTATAATTGACAGTAGTTACAGACATCGTAGACAAAGGAATATCAGAATTGGAGTTCTCATTAGATAGCTGAGAAAGGTCCCCACAATAACTGCACTATCTTACAATTCCTCAACAGCATTATCTTTATTCAGCATGGGCTCATGAAGCCTTCTTTGTAAAAGTACTCAAAGCATATTGTCTTGTAAAATTTTTAAAACCGAATCATTCTGAGCTTGAAGACATAGTGAATAAAATTCAGACTGAAGCCTGCTTCTCTACTTTTTTCTCTCTCCCTTTTGAGAACTTCTTTCTTGAGTTACAAGGTTAATTGCTAATTCTTCATCACCCAAAGTGTCAGCCTTCTTATTACAATGCTAGATCGTATACTTGAATGTCCCTTATCTAACATGGCTGGCTAATTATTAAAATACTCTATTTTTTTTTCTCTAGCTGTTTTCTTTCTGAGTAAACAAATTGCTGAGTTCAATTGGCTTCCATTTGCACTTCATTGCTTCTTGACAGCAAATACTCTGCAAAAATGAGTTGCCTCTGGGTGTTTATAATCTCCAAGGACAGAGAAACAAATGCGTGCATTATTTCTCTAATTTAAAAACTAAAAACCAACCCCCTTAAAAATCTAACACACTTTAGAAATATTGCACAACATTATTTCTTAGAATTCATAAAGGCACAGGATCTGTTTCTGCAATCCCCAAATTCCTTAATTTGATATTTGAAAATGTTATTTTATTAAATGGAAGAGAAAACATCCCCTTCAGGGAATAAGATCACCAAATATCAAGGACACATTGCATTTGGAAAATGAAGAATTAATCTCCATTCTGGCTAGCCAGGATTACGAGGTTAAGAAATTGAGAAGAGTAATGATTTATTTTCCGATAGATTCAGCTTGGTCTTGTTTGCACTTCAATCTGTGAAAACAGAATCACAGCGCAGTAACAATTGCTCTGACCACGATGTCTGAGGAGCAGATCCTTTAGCATGCACCAAAACTGTGATTTAGTCACAGCTTCACCAGTTTCTTCAGCTCCCATGACCAAACTTCTTTGTTGTTCCTGTCATGTCTCAAGGAAAGAATGGCACACTGTAGAGTTTAATAGAATACAAACTTGTGACTAGAGACCCAGATCTGCCAGCTATTGGCTCTGTGATCCTGAGCAAATTACTAACCTCTAATGATAGTATTTACCCCATTAGGTCTCTGTGAAGATAACGCGAGATAGTGCAGAGAAAGTGATTAAGGTAGAAACTGACATAGAATAAGACCACAGGAATTCCTCATTATAATTATTGTCACTGTTGTTACTAATAGAAACCATTATTACAGATGCAAAGAACACTGTATGAAATGCATACAAGGTTATTCTCATTATTTGTTAAGTTCTTCAATGTCTGGAATGAGTGCCCAGGCTATAAATCACAGGTGCCTCCATGAATTGATGGATAAGGTGACAGCACCACCATGAACTTAGAACAGCCTTTTAACTTGGAGAAGGCAAAGATCCATCTTGATGATAATGATGAAAATTCTTTAAAATGTGTATGCATTTGTTTTATTTCATCTTCATTATAACCCTTTGAGTTAGAAATGATCTTGCTGGTTTTTAAATAAATTGAGGCTCGGGGCAGCTGTGGGCAGCGGACTGTCTGGGGTTTCGCGCAGGGGGCTGCGGCTTTCCCCAGCCCGGAGTGAGTGTGCGGGGCCGGGAGGAGAGCCGGGGGGGGTGGGGGGAGGAGAGCGGGCCGGGCCTGGGCTGCGGCTGCGGCCGCGGGGCTGCGGCTCCCCAGCCCCGCCAGCCAGCCCCAGCGCTCCGAGGGAGAGGAGAGGTCTGGACGGGGTGGCTGGACCAGTGGCAGACTCAAATCCAGGCCAACTGTATGGCTGTCTGAGGTGCTGGAACAGAAGGAGGTCCATTCCTGTTGGTGACAGCACTGTGGCCCTGTTCTGGGATGACCGAGGTATAAAGGTTTCCCCCAAGAAAAGGCAGCTGAGTCCTTGCATCTTGTGGCAGCTGGTGTGCCCAGCACCGAGTCCATCGGAGCTGAAGGCAGCCCGGCCCCTTCTCATGGGCAGCACCCACCTGTGCTGAGGTCCTGCAGCGGTGGCGATGTGAGGAGCTGTGCAGTCAGTTGTAACTGAAAATGTCTGACAGTCTGGATAACGAAGAGAAACCCCCAGCTCCCCCACTGAGGATGAACAGTAACAACCGGGACTCTTCGGTACTCAGCCACAGCTCCAAACCACTTCCCGTGGCCCCTGAAGAGAAGAATAAGAAAGCCAGGCTTCGCTCTTATCTTCCCAGGAGGAGGGGATAAAAGTAAAGTATCAGTGGCCAGGCATTGAAAGGGGCTAGTTGATTCTTTCCTTGTCTCTTTCTTTCTTGAGTAGTCATTTCTTGAGCGTTGGATGTTCAGGGCCTGCCTGACCTTTTTCATCTGCATCTTCAGAGGTTGCATTTTGTCAGAGAGTAATGTTTGATTGACTTACTGTGGGCTTTCAGAAGATACACTTATGCTATATTTGCTTTTCCCATAAAATTGAATTCATAGCATTAAGCCAGGGGAAATCATAGCAACAGTACCGTCTTAAGTATATAAATAGTGACTTTCATTCTCATAACTTAAAGGAGAATTTATAGTCATCCTTTTCTAACTGTAAGTTGTCCTTATTAGAAATTTGAGTGTAGGTGAATTTACTTCTGTATACACTTTTGACAACCATGAAAATTTTGAATTGAGTATACGGGAGTCAGTCCAAGTGCCACGCTGTTGTCTCTCTGACTATATCGCAAGGTGGAAAGAAACTTCTGACTCTTTTGTTTCCTCTCCTGTTTTTCTGCCAGTCGTCCCCTACACAAGCAGCCCTTTTTGCACTGAGTATCACAACACTATATTATCATTTATCCTTGTGTTGTGCATAATACCATTTGGTCCTTAAATATCACATGCTGACACTCTGTAACACTGGGGGAATATAAAATCTCTAGTAAGCAATTGTCAGGTTGCATGAATAAGCATAAAGCTTAAACATGGCTTCTGTAAACATGACCGTTGCAGTGGAAGAGAGTGAAACCAAGAACAAGGACTCTGGCACCAGAGAAAGTTGCCAAAAGGGCAAGAAGGGTGATGTCTTTGGAAGAGAAAAGGGGCAGTTTTGATCTGCTTCTTCAAGGTAAAACAAATAGCTTTGTAGGTTACTTAGATGGTATTAGTGAGTTTGTACCATAAGGAAAGCTGAAACTCTTATTAGGGCCAGTATCACCTCTTGTACACCTGCATCAACTTAGAGATGCTTTATCCCTCGTGACCCAAGGATGGAAAAGATGGAAATGATGTTAAACCTCTGCACTGAAGACAAGCAAAGGAAATAAGAAAACACTTTCCATGCAAGGGACATGTGATCACAGAATTTTCAAAGACATGTTTTCAGACACCAAAGTGGGTTCCAAAGAAAATTTTGCCAGGAGCAAGGGATGGTTTGAGAAATTTATGGTGCACCATGACTTGGAGATCAAGTCTTATGTGACAGTGGTACCAAAGAAGGAGCCACTAGATCCTGCAACTCCTGTGTTGTATCTGCCACAACTGCAGAAAATGACTGAAGAGAAGGACCATATTTCTACACTAATCTTAGGTGCTGTTGAGACCGCCATGCTTTGAAAGCCTTGAACAATCCTACTTGCCTCTTACAAGAGCAAGAACCAACTGATGCTGACGTGAGGTCAGCCAAAACAGAGAGGCTGACATTTCTGGTTTTTTGCCAATACTCCAGGTGACCTCATAGTGAAACCAATACTGCTCTGCAGAAAAGTATGCCCAAAATCTTCTCCAAGGAAAAAAACTGAGCTTAGTTTCCAGTACGCTGGCGTGCAAACAGAAAGACTCCTTCTCTCCTTAAGGAAGGGTTTGAAGAGTGCTTTCTTGTGGAAATTTGGGACTGCTTCAAAATATCTTGAATTCAAAGTCCTGCTGATTCTTCACTGTCCGTTTGGTGCCTCAGATGCATTTGCCAGTGGGCAGATGTTAGACTTAATGTTAAGATTGTCCTTATAACCAGCTGCACGTTTCGGATTCTTGAGCCCTTAGATCAGTGTTTGAACTGGCCATTCAAGAAGACTTCAGCCAAACTAATGTATAACGTTGTGCTTCAGAATCTCACAAAGATTCCTCTGCCTGAAGATCTTAGTGCATGGGATTCCTACACTGTCACTAATGCTGTATTCTTAATGAAAGAGGCATTAGATATCTTAACAGAACCTTTCGTTAATGTGACCTTGGAGATTTGGCTGGAGAGGGTGAAATATCTGTCAGTGATTTTTCCTGAAGATAGACTCTTTGGATCAAGAACCACCTATGGTTGAGGATGAACATTTGGCTCAGGAGCAATCACTGGCTGAAGTTGAATCAGAACCTGCTGATGCTGATTCCAGTGAAGTGATGTGCTAGAGGATGACTGTCAGGAAACTCCTGGGACCCCAGAGGTGATTATCATGAGTGATGATGAAGATAATTAGGAAGCTGTGACACTGGAGATGAATACAGTTATAAGCAAGTGGAGAAGATCTTTTAGAACGAGATTAAAACCTCCCCAAGAAAGTAATGAAGAAATTCAGTACCATTATGTGTCAAATCGTACCTGTTCAAAGCTTGAGGTATTTAGCAGAATTCCATAAAGAGGTGCTATGATGCCTTCAAAACAAATCACATTGGAGAGAAACCATCTTCAGCAGAACTTAAATTGGGTAGTGCCATTTAATACCATTGCTGGAGAGCTAAGCTGCTTTCAGACAAAGCTTGAATGATTTAATTGAACTCTGTAAAGAGGTGCAAAGAGTCTTTTTACATCACCACGTTCAGAAGATAGCCACCTCAGAAGAGCCTAAATCATTGAGTAGTGCCATTTGAATATGTGCCAGACAGCAGATAAGCTGCCTTCAGACAGATTTGCATGATTTAATTTGAGCTCGATACAGAAGTGCTAAGGTGTCTTCAGAAAAGACTTGAGAAGACAGAAAGCATCTTCAGAGGAGCCAAAGTCATTAAGTCATGCCACTCAAATTCGCTTGCTTGATAGGGCTAAAGCCCCAAGTAAGTCATTATAATCTCAGGATTGGACTTAGATTAAGACTCTGAGAGCAAGAAGATCCATGATTTGAGCTAACAGTCCACTTCTCTTCACTGCTTCCCTGTCACCCCCATTTTCCTTTGGCATAATAAGTGGTACATTCTCATCACCTCTGGAAGTCATCTCAAGATCTAAATGGAAACTATATAGAGCCTGTCACTTTTACTGATTTTAGCTATGTCAACTCTCATTATTGTTTTATGTAATGTACCATTATTGTTTTGTTTTACTGCACAGATATTTATGAGGGCTCTCAAAGGTTCATATGTGACCTCAGTTTCTCTGCCCCTTTTTTACCTCCTAAAATAATAATTCCCTCAGCTGAACTCTCCTACTTGGGTGGGGGTCATTCAGGAACTTGACCTTCATAGGTAAGGAAGGGTTACTATCTCTGTGTTTTTACCTCTTGGTGATTATAACCCTCTCTGGGTTATACCACAGTCAGTCTTGAATGAATGGAAAGAGCACTGGACTTGGGTTCTGGAGACCTGGGTTGAAGTCCAGCTCTGCCAGATTTTTGTGACTTTGGGCTAATCACTTAGTTTCTCTGATCCTCAGTTTCATCACCTGCTAAATGAAGATAATCAGACCTGGCCTACCTAGCAAAAATATTGTTGCTAATCCAATGTAATTCTAAACAGAGTGCTATTAAAAGTAAAATTAAAAAGTGCTAAATAATCGTGAGGTGTTACTACATTTGTCATTGTGGAACTTACAAACAAACAACTAAAAAAAACTATATTTTAGAATTCCTATTTCTTTTTTAAAGTAACTTTGGCCCTAACTAAAATCTGTATGTCAGTTATAGAACATTTTAAAAAGGTAATTAAAATTGTCCATAATTTCACAAGCCAAAGGTAAGTAACTGGGTTGGTATTTTTTCCCCCAGTTCTTCTCATCATATAGAAATTGTTCATCGATATAAAAAACTTGGAAAATAAAGACAAGCATATAGAAAAAATAAAAATCACCCATATTCACAAATCTCAGGAAAAAAAATAAATTGAGGCTCAGAGAAGCTAAATAATCTGATGATCACATAATGGGTAAAGCTAAAATTTGGGTTTGGTTGAGCCAGTGAAAATCGCTTCTTTGCTTTGCTTTGTTTTGTTTTGCTATGCATTGCTGCCTCTTTTTGATATTGAGTTTTTGAAACTGTATTCTGACATTTTTCTGATTAACGGTATAATAACTGTTTATGTTTAAGTTAAAGCAAAAAGATGATAAAAAATAATCTGTAATCCTATTACCATGAGTTAGTCACCTTAATATTTTGGTGTTTATCTGTCAAATACATAGTTAACTGATTGCTTTTTTTCGATGCATGACATTGTTAATATATAGAAGAATCCTTTTTTACCCCTCTGATCTTTTCTAGTCTCCCCCCTCAGAAAACCTTTCTGCCACCAGTACAAGAACGTCCATCTTTTGTTTTGTGCTTGTGAAACATTGTGTCGGCATGTAAGGGAATGATTTGGCGTGCGAAGATCTACTTGTACTGGATAAATAAACTGCAAATGACCAAAGTGATGCCAATGAGAGGTTAAAAATTCTCTGCTAGCTGAAAAAGGTCACATTCAGAGCTGGGCGAAAGGAGAAGGAACTAGACCAGAAGGTACTTCATTGAAGTCTAGATCCAATTAAGCTGCATTCACTTTGCCTACAGTTGTTTTCTGATTCACGTGACTAGGTAGTGAAATGATGAATATGAACAGAGGGAATACAGGCATGGTTGGACTGAGCGTATATGATGGAAAGGTGTGAGAATGATGGCCGGTGCCACCTTCCTCTGCATTCGGGTGAGAGGTAATTGTAGTAGAGAGGTAATTTAGTTTGACTGCCAGTGATCACCTATCCTAGACAGGTCCGTCTAGTCCTTGAATCTGATTCCATTTCATGGGCTTTGATCACCTGCAGAAGAGCAGGGACCTGGGGGGTGTACCTGTGCGTAAGTGCACGTGCACGTGAGGGTACAGGCAAACGTATCTGTAAAGCCATTCAGGATGCCGGAATCCATGGAGGGATGATTACTTACATTTATGTTTATTTTTGTCTTATTAGGGAGCTCTTAGGGGTGGAGGTGGGAATAAACCAGGCAATCTGCTCTTTCAAAAGCAATTTTCCCTCACTTTTGCTTGTATCGAATGTGCTGTTTACTTTTTTTCCCTTTACAGAGTGTGTAAAATAATTATTTTTTTAGAAATCATGTATTTTCTTCTAAAGATAGTCTTAAGGAATTTCTATACCTAGGACTGCACAATATATACTGCTGATTGTGAGATTTGGATTTGGGTTTGAAGCCAATTTTTCATCTCTTTGGCTTAGCTTTTAGTCTTTCTAAATCCACAAATGCTGAATGCTAGAATTTTAATGTAGAATTGACCTTGGGCCTGCTTTGCAATTGGTCCCTACTTACCCAGTGACAACTGATATAGGGCCCAAGGAGATAGGAGACCTGAATGATGGGGTTAGGTAATAAATGAAAGTCTGTGAAGAAAGACAAAAATAGAAATGGATGATGGTGAAAAAAATTTTTTTTATGTATTTTCTTTTATCAGACCTAAATAAATAGCCCTGTAATATGGCCAACTTTGGAAGAAAAAACAGTGATAATTACGTAGGTAAATCATACACATTCTACTGATATTTGATTAATCTCACTATGTTTTATAGAGGACGTTGTGCCTCAGCTGTCCTGGGTACTTGCAGACTCTTGAATGTACTGTGTTTTCTCATCTTCAAGCCTCCATCCTCTTTTATAGACCTTCACTCATTCTTCAGAATGCAATTTAACAACTTTTCTGGGAAATCTTCCCTCTCTTCTTCCTTTGTATTCTCAGTGTCTAGCATCAGGCTGAGTACTAGGTGTCCAATAAATTTTGAAACAATAGATAAATGATACAAGAATCAATACTAATGGTGAGAAAATTCTTTCCATTGAAGAAAGGCATGGGGAGTGGGGTACCATTTCAGAGATAAGGAAAAGAAAGGGAGACATGAAGAATATAAAATTCCTATCATGCTTTTTTTAGAATCACATAAAAATTATTTCTGATAAAAAATTGGAACAAGGTGAATATTCAACTACATATCTACAGTTGTATCTGAGTGAACAAATGAGAAAAATTAGACTTGTTTTTAATATCGAGGTTTTATATTCATTTTTGGAACAGGAGCTACTTTTGATTTAATTTCCTACAAATCTTAAGACTCTTCCTGAGGTCTGAGGACCTAAGAAAGAGTTGGAGTGATTAGAAACAACATAATGAGCTTGAGTGTGTTAAAAATTTTAAAAACTGAAAAATAACTCAAAATGATGAAATAAGGCAATTTGCTAAGGTAGAAAAAAAAAGATGGCATTGATTGGAACTTGATTCTGTCTAGAAATGTGAGTCAGAAAATAAGTACAAAATATTTTTTGGACCTCATTGCAAACCCCTTTTTATAAAAGACTGAAAGCTATGAATGCTATGTTGGGGAAATATTATTTTCATGCCTGAGACTATAGACAGAATCAAGGGACATGTAGGTTCTGCCTCAGAAAGAAGGTTTATCACATTTTAAAATCCCATAGTTCACTTCTTGTAATACTATTGGATTGAGTCCTGAAATAAGTCTATTAGTTCATGAGAATTCAGGCATTGCTAAGTAATTGGAGAGTTCAGAAGAATCAGAATTTCAGAGCTGGAATGAAACATATGGATAATCTAGTCTGGCCTCTTTATTTTATAATTGAAGAAACTGAAGCTTAGAGAATGAAATGGATTGTCCAGGGTCACCTAGGGAATTGCTAAGAGAGTGGGAACAAGGAATCTGGACTTTAGGAGCTCAGCCTGGAGCCCATTCCTGGTGACATTAGATCATGCTAGGTTTTGTGTCACTAATCCCTTTACTAGGAATTATGTATGGCATTAAGCTGCTGCCGTGGCTGGATAGGTTTCCATTCTTGAGAATGAGGAGGTATAATTACATGTAACAAGTATTTATTCAGCACATCACTGTAACTGGCACTCAGAAAATTTGAAAAATAATAAAGTCCCTCCTCTAGTGGCATGGGAAACTACAAGTACCCCATAAAAATGTGAAATTTTCGAGGCCTGGGTCATCTTACATTCATGTGTTCTCAGCAGTTAGCACAGGGCTTGGTATATAATGGAAAGCCAAAAACTGCTGAATGAATCAAACTGGAGAAATGAAACTTATCTCTCGATCACCCCAGTGTGGCCATTGAATGGTTAACCGGCCAATTATGAGCAACTGCACTAAGAAGAGGGGCCTTATTGTCCAACATCCTGTTTCCTAAGCAATGGAATCATTTTTTCAGGTTGTACCCAATTTAGCATTTACCTTCTTACAATTTTGGGTTTTTTTTTTTTTTTTTTTTTTTTTTTGGAAAGAAGGAAGATGGTGACATTGGAGAAAACTCAGCCACGTCATCTCCACAACATTGCAGAATACTGAAGTTGCAGGCAGAAAGTTCCCCAATAGAAAAGACTCCGGAGTATAAAAATATCCATGGAGTATAAATTACCCCTCAGCATTTACTCCAGCTTGAGGCAAGGGAGCTGCTTTCACAATCCCATACAAGTCAGTCACTGGCTGAGGGTCATAATAGGATGGGGGACATGTAACCTCCCTGGTATTTCCAGCCCACACGTCTGCAAGCTAAGTCATTCCAATAGCTCCAAAGCAGTCCTCCAAAAAGAGTCACAAGAAGGCAGTTAGAAGTAAAGCACACAGAAGCTAGGAGGGGTGCACATGGAAAGGGAATCTGGGTAGAACATCGACAGTATTTATCACAGCAGGAGTCAGCAAACTCTTTCTGTAAAGGGCCAGATAGCAAATATTTTAGGCACTTCATGCCATGTGGTCTCTGTTGCAACTACTCAGCTTTGCCCTTAGAGTACAGAAGACAATATGTAAGCAAACGAGCATGTCTGCGTTGCAATAAAACTTGACAAAGGACCCTGAAATTTTAATTTCAGTAGCTAGCTTCTAATGGCCGTTTACTCCTTGAGTATTTGAACTTGCCTGAAAATCCTCACCTCGTTTGATGTCCGTCAGTACTAGACTAGCATTATCATGATTCTTCCCCAATCCTAACCAAGCCTATAAATTGAAAGACCCACGTTAAACCAGAATCTAATCCTTCATAAATATCTGTTTTGTCCTCCCTTACTATGGTACAAATAAATTCTTTTTTGACTTACCAAAAGTTGTTTTGGTAATATTTTCAGAAAACCAGCACTTGACCATATTCCTAGTTTTTCTATGTTTTCTATACTTTGAATTGTCTATACTTGAAGATCAGTCAGATGTCAACAGGTTTACCACATTCAAAGTAGTATTCTAGGTGCTTTATTTTTTGCTAGAGACTCTGGGAACTGAAATCTTCTTGGCTTTGATACAGATGTTTTAACATTTTTGAAATTGTGTGCCTTCTATTGTGTATAAATTACCCAAAATGTTTTTAAGCAAATGGTACTTTTTTTTGCAATTTATGGTGTTCTTTAATTAAGGAATTATGTTACTTGGTTCAACTGGTTTTTGACAAAGGCCAGTATACAGAAGGAGCTGGCAGAAATAAGTGTGCTTCCTTCACTTGGTCCCTGGGAGGCTAACTTTGAGGAGTTAGGTCTTCACACATGACAACTTCCATCAGGGATATTCTGAGAAAATTTAAAATGCAATAAATTCATATTTTTATTAGGAAAAAAATCTGCAGCTCTGGTTAGAAGCAAAAAGTCCTTAAAATCTAATTAAATTTTAGGCTTTAGAAAAATAACTGTAAGTTTTCTGTTGACGGCAACCCATGAAGTAGTGTTATAGCTTGAACAGAGAAAGACTGGAAGCATAATTTGGATCAATTCTGGTCACAAATCATTTTTTATTTTAAAGGAAGCCTGTAAATAACCTGAAATAAACTTATTTTATAGAGTAACAGTATGAAAACTTATTGTTCCTTTTGCTGTATTTTTTATTGTGCTTTGGGACTTGGTTTACAGAGCTATAAAATTTTTAAAGAGAATTTCCTGCTTTTGCTTGGGAAACTAACAAGAATATGACACTTTAGGGGTTATTTGATGGAAAGGAAAAGAAAGTCTTTAAAACATGCTGAAGCAAGCTGTGGCTCCTGTCGTCTTTACCTAAAGAAAACTTCTCTTTAGCTTGGTTGTCTTCAATGAGCCAAGTAAAGCCCCTTCTATTTATGGGAAAAGATTTGATAAAAGACTGATCTTTAAAATCTTCCTACACTGCTAACTTTAATGCTAATCACACCTGGAATTTGCCTAACACCGCTTCTCTAGAGGATTTTAAATGTATTTTGTTAAGGGTTTTAGCGCTGATGACGCAGCATTTTGCCTTTTTAATCCACTGTGCTCCGGGAGACCAGGGATACACTTTTGAATCCTGGATAAAGCAATACACGTCCCGGGTTTTCAGTTCATTGTATTAATCAACACGGTCAAAATAGGCATGAGAAGTTGGTAAAAACAAACAAAAAAACGCCCAAACGTAATACGTTGGTATGTCATTTTATCTTCATTCAAATGAGCCATATTCCTGGAAATCAGAGGTTACAGTAAAATAAGTGTTTGAAACAGAAGGTTATTTTATTAGCATGTCTACATTTTTGGAATTTTTTAAAGAACCTATATTTTCTATTGCATAATGGCACAAATGTTACTTTCTTAACAATGAGTGATTATTTATGTTCTCTGGCTAATGTAGAACTAGTAAGCACAGAGGTAAACACGAGACAAGAAAGATTTCTGATGCTTCTGGTAAGTCAGAGTCTAGATCAACATGAAAGTTTTCTACGTTAAAAAAAAATTTTATTCTATATTTTCCACATTCTCACATCTGGATGATAGAAAATAATGTGCAGTCAGCCAAGATTTTATTGGCATGTTTCAGAGTGAAACTCAGACAATTTACATTCATATTTTGTTGACTATTTCATAATGTTCTGTATCTTTAAAATAAATAGCCTTTGGCAATCCGTTTCCATCTTTATGCTAAACGTACTGTTTTTTTTTTTTCCCCTGTTTTCTCCCTCTTGGAAAATATACTGTGACTTTTCGGAACTATTTTCTCAGCATCTGAGGAAGCTATTTTTCAGGCTTATTTTACTCTTCATATTCAGAGAAGTCCATTGATTTTCTTTTTCAAGTTCTCATAATGTCTTAGACTCTACACTCACCTCAGTTCTAGGTGGTATTATACTATGTTGTGAGGAAAAAAAACGCAGAATGAAAATATCTTGGGTAACAACTACTGTATTGTGCTAGTGACATTTGGGTTAAGAGCTTGTTTTGTGAAAAATACCAAAGTAGTCTCATGTTCTATAGAAAAATTAGGGATGTAATTAAAAAAGAAAAATATACAACAGATTCAGACCTTTGAAATCAATCAAAAGTGTGCATTTACTACTCAGCCATAAAAACCGACAACATAATGCCATTTGCAGCAACATGGATGCTCCTGGAGAATGTCATTCTAAGTGAAGTAAGCCAGAAAGAGAAAGAAAAATACCATATGAGATCGCTCATATGTGGAATCTAAAAAACAAAAACAAAAACAAACAAGCAAACAAAAACAAAGCGTAAATACAGGACAGAAATAGACTCAGACAGAGAATACAGACTTGTGGTTACCAGGGGGGTGGAGGGTAGGAAGGGATAGACTGGGATTTCAAAATTGTAGAATAGATAAACAAGATTACACTGTATAGCACAGGGAAATATACACAAAATGTTATGATAACTCACAGAGAAAAAAATGTGACAATGAGTGTGTATATGTCCATGAATGACTGAAAAATTGTGCTGAACACTGGAATTTGACACAACATTGTAAAATGATTATAAATCAATAAAAAATGTTAAAAAAAAAAGTGTGCATTTAGCCACCACTATGTTCTCAGAACTGAGAAATGTGAGAAGAAGGGCATGCTACCTACTTCAAAGGACTTTAATGCCTTATATTACACCTTTGGTCTTTTACAGCGAATTCTCCTTCCGTGAGGATATTAATAATGTAAGAGTTACATTTTGATTGGGTTTCATTTATATACTTGATCACTGTTCATTGCATTTTCTCTAGGGCTCACCTCTTTTCTGTAAATTTGGATCACTTCCTCTTGAATGAAAATATGTGAATTTCATTAGGGTTCCAATCAAGGTTCTTTGGGCTGCAAAGAATAGTCACCCTTCAACACTAGCAAAATAGGGGTTTTTCTAATGAGGTGCAGAGGATCTCAAGGATCCCAAGATGAAGTCCACAGTGGATAGTGTGTAGTGTTGGGAATTAGAAAGCCAGGATCATGAATTCTTATTACCAATCTGGAACCACGTGATCTTTTGAATTTTTGAGCTGCTTAGTGTTCTATTCCTTTTTCCTTTCTGTGTACTGAAAATGTTCCGGCTCCACATGGCCTCTAACATCATCACTACATCATGAACTCTTAGTGTCAGCAACCACCATCAGTTGACAATGTTCTCTGTGCTCTTCATTCAGATTCTTTTGAGAGGATTTGATCGGTTAAGCACCACTAATGTCTTGTGCTTCCTTTGTTCATCCCTAATTCAATCACTTTTGGCCAGAAGGCAGGTTCATATAACACAACACGGCTGTTTAGTTCTGCTGTTTTGGTAGGAGTTGTGGGTGGATGTAAGTTTCTCTTGAAGGGGATGCTGTTATGTGGGCATTGACTGCTTTGATATCTGTTACAACTGGGTCTGTATTTTTGACCAAATCTGACTGGACACAATGCCCACAATACGTGAAAGAATATCCAAGAATAGATATGAGGCACTCCCTCACTTCAAGGGATGTGCCTTTCATTCTTCATTTAATAAATATTTTAGCTGAGCACTGAATTTAGGTCCTACTAATACTGTGATGAAGAAGACAGAGGAGGGCAATGGAGCTTGTATTACACTGGTGGGAAATAGAAAATGCCAAGTGAGCAAATCAGTACATAAAATAATAAACGAAAATGTTAAGTCTATGAAGATGATAAAGCTGTGATAAGATAGAGAGAGTGAATGGGTGTTTAGACTGAGCTTTCAGTGAAGTCCTTTCTGAGGTGGTGACCTTTGAGCTAAGATCTAAATGATACAGGAGATGTGCACAGTTCTAAGCATTTTATGTGTATTAACTCATTCCCCCCACATTTATTTTATGAAGTAATTATTCATATTTTCTGCAATTAATGAATGAGGAAACAAAACATGATCATCTAGTCAACATATGTAACTTGCCTCAAATGAATAGCTAGTAAGTGGTAAACCTGGGATTCAAACCGTGGCCATATGAGTACGGTACAAAGTCCACACTCATAAATGCACACCCTGTACAGCTTTCTGGGTCATTAAACGTAACTCAGATTTTAAAAACTGCTCAGACTCCTGCTTTCTTAGGTTCTCACTTTTTTCATTTAGTAATTGTGATTTACTATTTAGTGTGCAATTGTGTTTCTGTTTCCTCCCATTTCTGACCATTAAATACATCTTCTAAGCAGACCTACTTTTAACTTCTTGTATTCAAAATTTTTGACTTATAAAAATAACGTTAATCATGTATAGATAATTTAAAAATGGCTACTTTTTCCTTATAGAATTAACTTTCTTTTCCACTCCACATATACTAAAATATAGTTTATTTTCTCTGGCATTATGAAGTATTTCAAGCAGTTTACAAAGTATAGTCATATAATGACCCAAATTCTCACCATCTGGCCTTACCAAATCTTACCATTTTTAGCTTATGTGTTTTAAATCTTTCTTTCTTTAAGGAAACATGGAAGCAGCAGATGAAGTCTCTCTCTCTCTCTCTCTCCTAACCTCTTGCTGCTAGTTGGTGCTACAATGAACATGTTTGTACTTGTATCCTTGTGTACAAGTGGGAAAATTTTCTTTTGGCTCCACATACTTGGGAATGAAATTATTCGACTATAAGACATGGGCACCCTCACCATTAACAGATATTGACAAACTACTCTTAGAGTATGGTTCACAAATATTTTATGATTTTATAGTACAAAAATGCATACTCATTAAAGAATACCTGGAAATATTGAAATTAAAAAAAATAAAATACAGATATTCCATCTAAAATAGTTTCTTACATGTCTTTTATTTATAAAATTGTGACCCTGTTTATATGCACACATTGGTCCTACTTTTTATTATATTATAAATGTGTCCTTGTGGTATAATAAATGTTTATTAATGTCATTTTTAGCAACTATATAACATTCCATGGGAAGAATATGTCACAGCTTACATAATCATTTCCTATCATTAGATATTTTGATTGCTTCTAATTTGTCATCACTTTAAATAACATTTATATAATTTATATAATTTTAATAAATATTTTTATGTTATTTCTGGTTCTACTTTCTTATCTTAATGTTACATTATGTATATATTCTGTGCCTACTATTGAATGCTTCAAGCCACACCACAAGATGGAATCACACAGAGGATTTTTCACCTTCTTAGGTAGAGAGATTTCTATGCTAGTGTTCAGAATTAACATACGAGGTTGGATAATTTGAATCAGGTGGTTAAATATTTTTAAAGGATTCTTCTGAATGGTTGCCACTGAATCCTATCTGAATGATTGCCATCCCTGTTTTTTAACAGTCAGATTTATTTTGGATTCTAGAGAGCTGCTGACTATTGAAATGGCTGAAAAGAATCTGAAATGGTTCACTGCTTTTGTTTTTCTTCTAGGACTAGAGCCACTGCCATTTCCAAAGTTAACATATTGTGGAGACCATGTGTGTATGTAACAGACACAATTTCTAAACTTTTTCCTATCCTTTGTCTTTTGTAGTTTTGAACAAGCTGTCATAATAAGGTCACAGTACAGGCTCAGCCTTATGTTAACAAGTTTTTGGAGTTGAAATAGAATTCCCCTGGGAAGGCTGCACAGCAGTGTTTGGCATGTGAACAAAAAATATCAAAAGAAAGAACGACACAGATTTCCTGTGATGGGTATGCACTAGGCGATCAACACTCTGGAATATTAATTATAAGGTAGAAGGACGCTGAGATTGAAAGGATACAGAAAACACAAATGTGGATTTCTAAGGCAGCTGAAACAAATTAATTTCCCCACTGGTTTCATTTACCTTATAATAGGCCCCAGTTTATACTTGCCTCAAAAAAGATTTTCTTCCTAGGCAACTCTTTGGATAAATTGATAAATAGATTTCAAGGGAGAGGATTTAGGGCAGACCGGAAAACTACTCAGTCGATTTTGTGCCCTCAGTTATGAGAGGACGGTAGAAAGAAAACTGACTGAAGCAGCTAAACTTTGCCAGGAGGAAATATCTCTGAGTTTCCACCATTGTTGTGCACCCTGAGCTTGTTACCATACAAATATATGACACCATCAGAGTTGATGAGGCTGAGGCAACAGAAAGAAATAAATGGAATGATGGGGGAAGTGCAAGGGTGGTAAATAAAAAAAGGAAGGACAGGTGTGAGTTATGGTAAAACAGAACTTTTGCCTGTGAGGGATATAGTGTACATTAGGTCACCAAACCCTGGGAAAAATTGAAAGCAACAACATAAGACTTCGGGTCTTGAAGGTTCATTAGCCATGTTAAATTTGGGGCATAGTGTACAAGTCCATGATCTGACCTTTATCTAACATTCCAGCCTTATCTCTCATAGCTCTACCTCCAGTAGTACCCCAGCTATACAACAGGTTGATTTTGCTGAGATATCTTTGCTTATTCTAATTTTCCAGTCTGGAATATTATTATTTTGCCCTTATTTCCTGGCTAAATCTTACTCATTTTAAACATTTTGCCTTGTCTTCCTTTCTGAGAATTTATGAACTGCTCTTTTTGGAGAAATGCCTATGATACTGGTAATTTTTTATCTGTTTAGTTCACTTGATTATTCCTCACTTCTGCGATAACTCTGAAAGCTCTGACTACAGTAGGAGGCACATGGCAGAATCATTCACCAAGATTATTCTAACAGGATCTAGGGAGGGAGGATCACTCATTGAATCTTTAAGATGGGAAAAGCTCCTTACATTAGGAAAAATTAGAGATAAGCAGAGTGCAAGATAGCGGACATGAGATCACAGCCTTTAACTCCACACAAAACCAATTATAAAGTAAACTATCCATGGAATATTCCCTAAGAATAAACCTGGGGGAAATCTGGAGAGCAATTATAAAAATTAGAGGATATAGAAGATAAAAAGATGGAAGATGTGTCATCAAAAGTATAGAGTTTTGGAGGGGGCGTGAAAAGAAAAAGCTTTGGAATATGTTCCAAGCTGCTACCAACTTAAAGCACACTGCAGTTTACATAGGATGATATACGTGTATCTCACAGTAACCACAAAGAAAAAAACTTATACTAAATACACAAAATAAAATGAGAAAGGAATTTAAACATAACACTAAGGAAAGCCACTAAAACACAAACGAAGAGTAAAAGAAGACAAAAGACAGAAACCAGAAAAACATCTAGAAAACAATTAACAAAATGGTAATAAGTACATACCTATCAATAATTACTTTAAATATAATGGACTAAATTTACCAAAGACATAAGAGTGTCTGGATGAATAAAAAGAAAGACTTATATATATGCTGCCAAAAGAGACTCATTTTAGAGCTCAACACACACACACACACACACACAGAGAGAGAGAGAGAGAGAGAGACTGAAGGTGAAGAAAGGAAAAAGTTATTTCATGAAAATGGAAATGAAAAAATCCTGGAGTAGCTATACTCATATCAGACAAAATTAGACTTTTAAAACACAGACTGTAATGAAAGACAAAAAGGCATTACCTAATAATAAAGGAGTCAATCTAGCAAGAAGATATAGATTTGTAAATGTATATGCACCCAACATAGAAGCACAGATATTAGAGCAAATATTAATGGATTTAAAGGGAGAAACTGAAAGCAGTACAATAATAGAAGATTACTTTAAGAGCCAATTTACATCAAAAGTTAGATCATCCATACAGAAAATCAATAAGGAAACATTGGCCTTAAAGGATACATTAGACCAGTTAAACTTAATAGATATATACAGAACATTTTACCCAAAAGCAGCAGAATATGCATTCTTCTCAAGTGCACAGGGAACATTCTCTAGGATAGATCACATACAAGGTCACAAAATAAGTCTCAATAAATTGAAGAAGATTGAAATCATATCAGGCAACTTCTTCATCCACAATAGTATGAAACTAGAAATCAATTATAAGGAAAAATGGCAAAAAACACAAAAATGTAGAGATTAAACAACATGCTACTGAATAACCAATAGGTCATCAAAGAAGTCAAAGGAAATTTTTAAAAATACCTAAAGACAAATGAAATCAGAAATATGACATACCAAAATCAAGAGGGAAGTTCATAGCAATACAGACCTACTTCAAGGAAAAAAAAAAAAACAAACCTCAGGCAATCTAACTTCACATCTAAAGAAACTAGGCAAAGAACAAATGAAGCTCCAAATTAATATAGGGAAAAAATAATAAAGACCAGAGCCAAAAAAAAAAAGAAATAGAGAAAAATAAAAAAGATCAATGAAACTTAAGAATGGGTTCTTTGAAATGATTTTTAAGAATTGAGAAGTCAGTAGCTAGATTAATCAGGAAAAAAGAGCTCAAAAAGTAATATGAGAAATGAAAGAGGAGAAATTACAACTGATACCACAGAAATATAAAGAATTAGAAGAGACTACTACAAACAATTTTACACCAACAAATTTGACAACCTAAAAGAAATGGATACATTTCATATGTTTCATACAGAAACGTACAATCTTCCAAGGCTGAATCATGAAGAAAAGCAAAATTTGAATAAACTAATTACTAGTAAGGAGATTGAAACAGTAATCAAAAAGCTCCCAACAAACAAAAGTCCAGGACCATATGGTTTCACTGGTGAATTCTACCAAAGATTTCATAACTATCCTTCTCAAATTGTTTCAGAAAAATTGAAGAGGAGGGACACCTTTACATTCTGTAATGCCAGCATTACCCTGATGCCAAAACTGGATAAGAACACCACAAACACATGCACAAAGTATAGGTCAATATCCTTGATGAACATAGATGCAAAATTCCTCAATGAACTATTAGCAAACTGAATCCAATAATACATTAAAAGGATTATACACCATGAGCAAGTGGGATTTGTTCCAGGGATGCAAGGATGGTTCAACATCTGTAAATCAATCAATGTAAAACATCACAGTAACAAAAGGAAAAATAAAATCTTACAATACTCTCAGTAGATGCAGGAAAAACATTTGACACAATTCAACATCCATTTATGATAAAAACTCTCAGCAGAGTATAGAAGAAATACATTTCAACATAATAAAGGCCATATATGACAAACACACAACTAATAGCATACTCAACAGTGAAAAGCTGAAAGTTTTTTCTCTAAGATTAGAAACAATACAAGGATGCCCACTCTTACAACTTTTATTCAATGTTGTATTGGAAATCTTAGCCAGAAAATTAGGCAAGAAAAAGAAATAAAGAGGATTGAATCTAAATAAAAAAGGAAGAAGGAAAACTGTATCTATTTGCAGATGATATGACACTATATATAAAAAACTCTAAAGACTCTACCAAAAAACTGTTAGAATACATGAATTCAGTAAAGTCACAGGATACAAAACTCAATATACAGTAATCTGTGTTGTTTCTATACACAGATATAAACTAGCTGTAAGCAAGATTAAGAAAGCAATCCCATTTACAATTGCATCAAAAAAAAAAATAGCTAGGAGTACATTTAACCAAGAAGCTAAAAGAACTTTATGGTGAAAACTACAAGACATTGATGAAAGAAATTAAAGAAGATACGAAACAATGGAAAGATATTTCATGCTCATGGATTGGAGAAGGTAATATTATTAAAATGTCCATACCACCCAAAGCAATCAACAGATTCTATACAATCCCTACCAAAATGTCAATGGCATATTTCACAGAACTAGAACAAATGATCCTAAAATTTATATGAAACCACAACTAAGACTTTACATAGCCCAATTTTAAGAAAGAAGAATAAAACTGGAAGTATCATACTCTTTAATTTCAAACTATACAACAAAACCATGATAATCAAAACACTATGCTACTGGCACAAAAACAGACACACATATCATTGGAGCAGTACTGAAAGACCAGAAACAAACCCCCACATACATGGATGATTAATCTACAAAAAAACAGGAAAGGACATACAATGGTGAAAAGACACTCTCTTCAATAAATAGTGTTGGGAAAACTGGACAGCCACATGCAAAAGGATGAAACTAGACCATTTTCTTACACCCTACACAAAAATTAGCACAAAATGTATTAAAGACTTGAATGTAAGAACTGAAACCATAAAATTCCTAGAAGAAAACATAGGCAATAACCATATTGACACTGGTCTTAGTGATGTTTTTGTGGCTTTGACTCAAAGGCAAAAGAAACAAAAGCAAAAATAAATGAATAAACAAATAAGACTATATCAAACTGTAAGACTTTTGCACAGCAAAGGAAACCATCATCAAAATGAAAAGGAAACCTACTAAATGGAGAATATATTTGCAAGTCATATAGCCATAGAGGGTTAATATCCAAAATATTTAAAAACTCATATAACTAAAAAAAAAAATCAAGCAAGTCAATTAAAAAATAGGCAGAGAATCTGAGTAGACATTTCTCCAAAGAAGACATACAAATGGCCAAAAGCTAGATGAAAAGATGCTCAACATCTCTAATCATCAGGGAAATGCAAATCAAAACCATGATGAGAAATCACCATACACCTGTTTGAATGGCTATTATCTAAAAGAGAAAAGAGAACTGCTGGCAAGAATATGGAGAAAAGGGAACCCTTTTACGCTGTTCGTGGGAATGTAAATTGGTACAGCCATTATGGAAAACAGTAGGGGGTTTCCTAAACAAATTAGAAGTAGAAGTACCATATGGTTCAGCAATCCAACTTCTGAGTATATATCCAAAGGAAATAAACTCATTATCTTGAAGAGATATCTGCATTCTTATGTTCATCGCAATATTTTTCACAATAGCCAAGATATAGACATAACCTAAGTGTCAGTCAGTGAATGAATGAATAAAGAGGATGTGTAATAAATATACAATAAAATATTATTCAGCCATGAGAAAGAAGGAGATCTTGTGATTTGCACTAACAGAGATGGACCTGGAAGACCTCCTAAGGGAAACAAACCAGACACAAAAGGAAAAATACTGCATGATCTCACTTTTGTATGAAATCTAAAAAAGTCAAATTTATAGAAGCAGAGAATACAATGGTGGTTTTCAGGAACAAGGAGAGGGATGGGGGAAATGGGGAGATTTTGGTCAAATGGTAAAGAGTTTCAGCTGAGGGGGGGAAATTATAGTGATCTGATGTACAGCATGGTGACTATAGTTAATAATATTGTATTGTGTACTTGAAACTTGTTAAGAGATTTGATCCTAAGTGTTCTCACCACAAAAAAAAGGTAACTGTGAAGTGATGGATAAGTTCATTAACTTGACTCTAGTAATCATTTCACAATGTATATGTATATCAAAACATCAAGTTGTAAGCTTGAATATATATATAATTTAAAAGAATAAAATAAGTGTAGTTCTCAATCAGTCAATCAAGAGATCAATTTCTTTACCTCTCTCAGACCCCTGTTAGGTCATCTGTTAGGTCATCAGCATCTGTTAGATCATCACCAAAATTTAGTAGTGGTCATTAACATCTGTAAGACAAAAATCAATAAATTTTGTCTTGAAAACTAGTTAGAGAATAATTTTTTCTTTTGAAAGTCAAAATTTTGTTTTGCCTGGTATTGTCAGAAAAAAAATTGGTGATTCCCTCAGTGCCCTTGTGTCTTTTAGGTAAAACATACATAAATGGAGATCTTGGACTTCAGAGTTTTAGTGTCCTGAATACGATCTGAGCATCTTGATATTTCCAGTTATTGCTTATGTTACTGAATTGTGGGACAATGTAATTGGCCTCATATATTCTGCCAAACAGACATTAGGCTTTTACTCTATGTCTCCCAAGGAGCAACATCAAACATATTGAGTATAAAAATAATGTTATACTTAATTTCTTTGCTTCTTCATCTGTAAAATGAGTATAGCAACAACACTGAATAGAGTTAGGAGTATGTGTATGTTAAAATGCTAGAGCTGTACTGAGGATTAAATGGAATAATCCATAAAGAGTATTTGCATTGGGTTTACCTCATAGTGAGAACTCAGTATATGTTTGCCATTGTGAACATTATTATCACTTGTTAGGTGATGGATTAACAATAAAAAAGATCAGAAAATAATTTTAAGCAAAATATATGATGTGTAGAGGAGGCTCATTTAGCATCTATCACAGTGCCACACTCTCCTACTGTAGGCTCACTTTCAGAGTATATGTGTTTACTGAATATCCTGGATGATAAGGCCAAAAAAAATATATACCCTAAAATAAGAGACTTTTAGTTTTAGATGACACATTGAAGGTCATTTTCCGGTAACAGAAAACTCTAATGCTTTTGTTTAAAAACCACCAGTGATTTGAACTTTTTTATAAGATAGTCTGCTGAGTTTAATAATAGATAAAATTGTTAAGAAACTTTTCCTTATATTGAAATGAAACCTAGCTCCTAGAAAATTATACTCATTGTTTTTTTGTGTTGCCCCTTGGGGCACAATGAAAAAAAAGTTTAATTTCTCTTTGGCATAATATGTGAGGTCAATTATCATGTCCATATGAGCCTTCCCTCTCCTCTGTGACGTCGACCACAGCTCGTACTCTGTTGGATTTAATGCTCCCACCCTCTCAGAATCTCTTTTTAGCAGTAGTTTTAGTGTTCCAAAATCTTGTTCATTCTAATACCCCAAACAACATCTAAATGTATTCCACTTAGCTCAGGATACAATAGGATAATCTTCCTTGTTCTGATACTTTATCCTCAATAATGCAGAAAAAGGAGAACAATTTTGGGCAACCTCCACATTTTGAAGATAAATGAAAGTAGACCAAACTCCTTATTAACATGTTTCTTTTTAGTGTGTATTAAAGTACACATAGATTGTTGATCCTGATTAATCTTATAGAAAGTTAAACCCTCAAATGTTATGTATGTGCTACTTTATTTTCGTACTTGTGCTCCAGATTTATTTAACCATGCTAAATTCTAGTTAGATTCAGCCCATAATTAGATTTGATGGACTGCTTTTTGGTTCCCAAATCTAGCATTCAGCATGTTGGCTTTCTCTGTGGTTTCATGTTACCCACCAATTTGATTTCCATGCTATCAATGCTGGTTTGGATTTGAAAGGAAGCCATAACTGTTTAAATATTCCATTAATGTTTAAAGGCTTTCAGAAAAGAATATTGACTGAAAAAAGCTAAGGTTGGATTAACTAGCTGATAGCTTTGGGCTGGAAACACACAAAATTTAGTTTAACTGTGCATGCATAAAAGGGTGAAAAGGGGAGAGGCACTAATATTTTTGAATACATATATTTTATGCCAGAACTTGTTCTGAGCACCATATATGCATTGTGGTTGTAGCCCTACTACAGTTGTGTGAGGCAGGTACTACGGGATACCATTTTCACTTTGTAGATGAAGAAAGTGTTACTAGATAATCTGGCCTAATACCATATAAAGAATAGGTGACGGTGTGGATTTGAGCCTTTATCTGTCAGCCTTGTTTCTCTTTGTGAAGCCAAGGCCCACAGTAAACACCATGGAGGGACTAGCTGTCTCCTACACACACTGCTGGACAAAAGACAATCGTTAGTTTAGGGTAATTATTTCTTTCTACTTTGAGACAGAGGAGGAAAAGTCTCCAGAGAGCTAAAGTGAGTACAGTTTCTGGCCGGTTTTAATGAATAACGAAAAAGTTAGGAAAATTAGCTGAGAAGAGACAAGCTCTAATTTCCCACTTAATTAGGTGAAAATACCTCAGTTAGGGGAAGAATTGTTTCACTTGGATTTAGCTTTGGGGGAGGCAGTGTGAGATTTGTCTCTCAATTTCCAACAAGACATTAGCTGCGTCTTTATTTTCAGAACAGGCAAATTTAGCTGAGGCAGGGAACTTGAGAGAGAGAAGGGAATTGCCTCGTATCTTTCAGATCAGGTGAGGATAAGATCAGACGTTGGAGAAGAAACACTTCTGGCAGTTCCTGGAAGAGTTCCCCCAGGGCAACGTTAGCACTAAAGAAGTAGATCCGTCAGCTACAAGCGACCTCACACGAATCAGACACAGGGACACTTTATGCTGTTAATGCTGGCTCAACTCCAGACAACATCATATGAATGAGTTCTTATTTTGAGATATAAATACTTTATCAATTTGCTAATGTCTCAGAACACATTAGTGTGGTGGAAAGGAAATATCAGTCTTGATATCAGACTGGGTACAAATATCAGCTGTACCTCTTACTAGCTGAGTAGCCCTTGGATGCATTTTTCAACTTGGCAATAATGGTTTAATAATAATGATGTCATAGGCTGCTGTGAGGATTAAACTGGATACCAAATATAAAGTAGATAGCATAGAGCCTACTACTTGTAGGTGTTTAATGAAGTGTTTATTTTGACTTAATAATAAATAGCCTAATTCACATCACAAAATATTTATCAGTAATTGTTATGCTAGCAACACTACGTGACAAGGATAGAAAACTTTTAAAAGGTTCAATTAAATTTAAAAATTAACTTTAAAAGATTTAAAGGATTAAAAAGAAGATTAAGAAAGACTGGCGTTGGCTCGCATTTTTTAATGGTGTGGGGATTTACAGCACAGCCTTTGGAGTTAGACTGCTGAAGTTTCGATTCTGGATTTTCTGGTTTCTAGCTATGTGATCTTGAGTAAGTTACTCAACCTCTGAATATCAGATCACTTATTTGTAATAATGGGAATGATGATCATAACTACCCCTGTACCGCTTTGATGATTAAACAATAGAGGTCATGTGCTTTAGGCAGTAAAGACACTTAAGTCAACAGCCAGGAAATATTAGCAAAAACTGAACCACTTAACATGTACGTCTTCTTTGCCATGTCGTAGATTTCTTGAAGTCCGGGCTGTTTTGCATGCTTTTGTATCCCCTTGTATCACAAGTTTAATTAATATTTGTTCAGTGTTGGGAGTTGGCATGTATCATTAATTTCTCTCCAACGATGAATTCTCCATTTGCAAAATTCTAGAATAAGTTGACTTATTTTAGTATTCGTTCTGTTCACTATGAAGCATTCAGCTGTAGTGTAAATGAATTGTGGGTCAAGCTTGTTGGGGATAGTTCCATATGCAGAGAAATCTTTGAGTTAGAAAGAGAAAGTAAAGTGAATGGTCAAGGTTTTAGCCACAAAATTTTACAGATTATTGATAGGATGATAAAAAGAAATCTCATATTAGGATTGCCAATGTGGTATCACACACGGGGAGTAGAACAGGCATGTCCTTGGGCATGGAGTGATTGCAGTCTACGACTGTATAATTTTGCATTTTGGGGAGGCAGTTTGAGGAAAAAAATCTACTGAATTATGTTCAGTCACTTAAAATCAGGCCATTGATACGTACAGTCTTTCTATAGCCATATATATTTTTTAATTCCTGAGACCCCCGTGGTTACTGGGAGGGGCCAGAGTCCAGGAAGCAAAGAGAAGGGGAGACAGAGTCAGCAACAAGGAATCATAAAACCAGAGGGCATCGGACATGGGTATGAATCTCCAGACAGTAATTATGCTATTTGCAATTGGCAAAATGAAGCAATCATTACTAATATTTTGATGTTTTTTCCTAGCGAGTTCTCCCTTTCATGGACATTTGTAAGCATGGTCCCCGTACATACTAGTATTTTCTATTTATTTGACACTTAACACTATATCAAAAACTTATATTCATGACACTGAATACTTATATAAAATATTACTTTTAGAATTTTTATGGGTATAATATATGTGAAATCAAATATACATGTTTTAATTGTGCAGTATGAGTTTTGACAAATATATACACTTAGAAACACCACTGTAATTAAGATACAGAATATTTCATCATTACAATAAACTCCCTTGACTTTGTTTCCATTGAATTGTCTCTCCCTCAAGAGGCACCACTGTTTTGACCTTTATCTCCATGCATTAGTTGTGCCCTTTTTAGAACTCTATGTAACTGGAATCGTATAGCATGTGCTGGTTGCATCTGGTTTGTTTTACTAAATACAATGTTCTTAATATTTACTCAGGTTCTTGTGTGTTTTAGTAGTTTGTTCCTTTTCATTGCGAAGGAGTATTCCATTATATGACTATATCACAGGTGTTTTCTCTATTCTTCTGTTGACTGGCATTTTTATCGTTTCCAGTGTTTGGATAATATGAAAAAAGTTGCTACTACATTCTTAAATATGTCTTCTTGAGAATATGTGTTTTTCCTTTCTTGTCAGTGAACACTTAGAAGTGGATGCGCTGGGTCATAGGGTAGGTTTATGTATGACACTGCCAAGCTGTCCTCCCAAGTGAATACCATTTTACTCTCCCCATATGGCAGTAATGTGTAACGGTTCAAATTGTTTTGCATCCTCACCAATGCCTGTTGTTGTCAGTCTTGAATTTTAGCTCCCCGGGTGGGTGTTAACAGGTACCTTACACTAGTTTTAATAGGCATTTATCTGATTATTAATGAGATTGAGAATTTTTTCATGTGCTTATACACATTGGAATATCTTATTTTATGAAGTGTTCAACTTTTTTTTTTTTTTGGTTAGCTATCTTTTTACTATTGAGCTTTCTTTATAAATTCCAGATAGAAATGTTTGATTACATGTATGTTTTGCAAATATTTTTTCCCATTGTGTAGCTTACATTTTCATTTTCTTAATAGTGTTTCTTGAAGAGTAGAAGTTTTATGTTTTGATGAAGTCTTAACTTATTATTTCATATGGTTAGTATATTTTGCATCATCATGATATTTTGTGTATAGGAAATTTTTGCCTACCTGAAGATGTAGAGATATTCTTTTATTATTTTCTAGAGGCTTTATATATATATATATTTTTTCAGTTATACATGAACATACATATATTCATTGTCACATTTTTTTTTTTTGCTGTGAGCTACCACAAGATCTTGTACAAATTTTGAAATCCCAGTCTGTCCCTTCCCAACTCCCACCCCCTTGGCAACCACAAGTTTGTATTCTATGTCTGTGAGTCTGTTTCTGTTTTGTACTTACGTTCTTTTTTTTTTTTTTTTTTTAGATTCCACATATGAGCAATCTCATATGGTATTTTTCTTTCTCTTTCTGGCTTACTGTTTGTTTGTCATTTTACGTATGATATGAAGTAGGAGCTGAGGTTCATTTTAAGAAGGAAATTATTACAAATTTATTTTTATTAAATCTATAATCACTTTAAAATTGGAATATTGAAAAGAGAAAAAAATTACCTGATTTTCAGTATCTTAACACAACAATTTATCATGTTAAATCATTTAGCTGATATCTTTCTTACCCCAGCTTCTTATTTTAAAAAGACATATTTATATATGTATACTGTATATTTATATATATAGTATATACTTATATACACAGTATATAAAAAGGTTTCTATACGCTCAGAAAAAAGTCTATGACAATAATAACAAAAAACAATGCTTTCTGTTAATCTGGCACTCACCTTGTGCCAATGAACACTTTACATGCATTATTGTATTTGATCCTCACAACCATTCTTTGAGGTAAGTATTGTTATTATTCTCATTTTACAGAAAAAGAAAGAGTCTCAGAAAAACTAAGTAACATGTCTATCATCACACAGATAATGATAGAGAGCTGAAATCCAAACCCAGGCAATCTGGTTCTGGGCTACAATATTCTCACTAAGTATGAGATATTTTTTATTAGGGAAGTTTATTGGCCCGGCTGTTCCAACCACTTCAAATTCATTTTTTTCAATGTCATAATTTTTGCTTCAATCATAAAACATCACTAAGGAGAGGAGAAGGCAAGTTTAGGGAATTTTAAGCCTTTATATCTTCTAATTTTTTTCAGTCCTAATCTCTTTCACCTCTCCTTCTGAGACTTTGATGACATGTATTTGGGACTTTGATGACATGTATTAGAGACTTATAATCACATGAGTACCTGAGGCTCTGCTCACTATTTAATTAAAAGTCCCAACACTCTGCTTTCTCTGATACCACCCTGCTGGGTTGGAGTGGGGTCTATGAGTACCTCATTATACCCAGGTGAGGGTAGAAAGATTACCCAATCTGAACAGCAGAGAGAAAATAAGAATCAGTCAATCAGTCAGTCTATCGATCGATCAATCAATCAGTAACAGAGGCTAGACTACCCTTTCCTAGTCCTTTGGTTAGAGAGAATAGACTTTTAGGATGCATTTTTTGTCTGTTTCTGTTGGTATTTTCAGGTTTTCTGGCTTCTCTAACACCCCATGTGGAATATATTAGACAAAATTAAGCCCAGAAAATTCACCGATTGTTGCTCCTCAACTTCTTATGTTTTGTTTTGGTATTTTTAGCTCTACTTAGTGGGGGAAATAGGGAGAAATGTGAATTGTCCTGGTGTCTTTGTCAAGAATCAATTAATTGTATTTGTGAGAGCCAATATCTGGATTCCATTTTATTTCATTGACCTAGTCATCTCTACTAATATTGTTTTATTTCTAGGTTGTTGAATTTCTGTATATATTTTAGAGTGTGTCTCAATTTCAACAAAAATATCTCCTAGGATTTTGATGGAGATAGTGTTGATTGCAGCTCTATTGAGGGATTTTGCCATGGAGGTTAATTCCAGAAGCTCTAGATTTGGCCTAAGATATTCTGCTAAAGTACCTTCACTGATCCCTATCAAATTACCAATAGCGTTCTTCACAGGACTGGAAGAAGAAATTTTAAAATTTGTAAGGAAACACAAAAGAACTTGAATAGCCAAAACAATCTTGAGAAAGAAGAACAAAGCTAGACTGCTCCCTGACTTCAGACTATACTACAAAGCTACAATAATCAAAACAGTATGATACTGGCACAAAAAAAGACCCAAAGATCAATGGAATAGGACAGAAAGCCCAGAAATAAGCCTATACACTTATGGTCAAATAGTCTATGACAAAGGAGGCAATAATATACAATGGAGAAAAGACAGTCTCTTCAATAAGTAGTGCTGGGAAAACTGGGCAGCTACATGTAAAGAATGAAATTAAAACAATCTCTAACACCAAATACAAAAATAAACTCAAAATGTATTAAAGGCCTAAATGTAAGACCAGATACTCTAAAACTGCTGAAAGAAAACAGAACACTGTTTGACATAAATTGCAGCAATATTTTTTCTTGATCTGTCTCCTAGAGTAATGACAGCAAAATCAAAAATAAACAAATGGTACCTAATTATACTTAAATGCTTTTACACAGCAAAGAAAACCATAAACAAAACAAAGAGACAATCTACAGAGTGGGAGAAAATATTTGCAAATTATTTGCAACTGACAAGGGATTAATTTTCCAAAATATACAAACAGCTCATACAGCTTTAATATTAGAAAAACAAACAACCCAATCAAAAAGTGGGCAGCAGACCTAAATAGACATTTGTCCAAAGAAGACATACAGATGGCTAACAGGCACGTGAGAAGATGCTCAACATTGCTAATTATTAGAGAAATGAAAATCAAAACTACAATAAGGTCCCACCTCACACCAGTCAGAATGGCCATCATCAAAAAGTCTACAAATAATAAATGCTGGAGAGGGTGTGGAGAAAAGAGAACCCTCCTACAGTGTTGGTGGGAATGTAAATTGGTGCAGCCACCATGGAGAACAATGTGGAGGTTCCTTAAAAAACTAAACATAGATTTACCATATGATCTAGCAATCTCACTCCTGGGCATATATTGGAAAAGATGAAAACTCTAATTCAAAAAAATACATGGCTCCCGATGTTCATAGCAGCACTATTTACAATAGCCAAAACATGGAGGTAACCTAAATGTCTATTAACAGGTGAATGGATAAAGAAGATGTGAAATACATATATACATATATACACACACATATATATATATACACACATATATATATATATATATATATATAAAATAGAACATTACTCAGCCATAAAAAAGAATGAAATAATGCCATTTGCAGCAACATGGATGGACCTAGAGATTATCATACTAAATGAAATAATTAATATAGACAAAGACAAATATCACATGATATCACTTACATCTGGAGCCTAAAAAAATTGATACAAATGAACTTATTTACAAAACAGAAAGAGACTCACAGACATACAAAACAAACTTATGGTTACCAAAGGAGAAAGGAGGGGAAAGGGATAAATTGGGAATTTGAGATTAACAGATACACCCTACTATGTATAAAATAAACAACAAGTACCTACTGTATACCACAGGTAGCTATGTTCAATATATTGCAATAACATATAATGGAAAAGGATCTGAAAAAGAATATATATGTATAACTGAATCACTTTGGTGTAAACGTTGTAAATCAACTATACTTTAACTTAAAGAGTTTAAAAATTATAATAAAAAAAAACAGGCTCCCCTTCACCCCCCAAAAATAAAGGATCTGCACTGACTGACCTTTGGTTAAGGCATGAAACATAATGATTAATAGTTTTGCTTTGTAGTCATGAACCCAAGGAATTTCAAGGTTGTACCAGTTTTTTAGCATTATTTAATAATAGTGATAATAGTGAACTAGATGGCTGGCATCTGGTCTCAGTGAGACCCTGGGAGGGCTCTGTTTTGGGGGCTGGTTACATAGCATAAATCTCTAAGTGACCAACAGGGTATAAGAAATCACAGTTAAGATTTCACTTCAGACTTTCTGGTTCTGAGATATTCCTTGAACATTTTGATGGTTTCTGATACAAGAGAGAACGTGTGGTTCCCTGTGAATCTTACAGGGGATGGACAATTTGAGCTTTCAATTAGCCTCTCTAGAATGCTTGAAGTGGCTGAAAGCCCCTTAAAATGGATGTTGCATTACATGGTTTCCGAGCAGTAAGATGTAGATTTGTGAGCATTTCCATTCTGAGTCCTGTGTATCTTCTTTAACAAACTCTGCCTAACTGCCCACTGGTAGTGCATAGATAATTTATATCTTAGTAATATCCATTAACATAGCTTATCTCTTCATTTATTTAAGTCTTCTTTATTTGTCTCTTTTAAAAAATGCTATTTAGTGTAGAGGTCTTGCACAATAAAATTCCTAAATTTTGGGGCTTTTGTTGCTATTTTAAACATTATTGTTTTGTAAATCTATTTCCTAATTTTGATTGCCAGTTTACAGAAATAAAATTGCTTTTTTATTGAATTTCCGTTATATTTTTATATTGACCTGTTGTCCTACAATCCTGTTAAATTTAAAGTTGATTACAATTTTATAGATTCCTAAGGATTTTCTACATAAATACTCACATTGTCTTAGAATAGGGGCAATTTTACTTCCTTCTTTATAAAATAAATCATTATGCCTATTTTTTTGTTCTTGCCTTCTTGCATTCCCAGAACCTCCATTACAATGTTGAAAAGGAAGGATAAAAGCAGACATTCTTAATGTGTTCTGGATTTTAGGGCAAACATATTAATTAATTTATCATTGTAGAAATTAGCTAAAAGTTTTGCATAGATACCTTTTATCAAATTGAAGTGGTTCCCTTCTATTCTTAGTTTGCTGAGATTTTTATTGTGTATGCTGTTTTATCAGTTGTTTTTTCTGTAATTATTGAGCGGATTATAAAAACTTTCTCCTTAATTCTGCTAATGTGAGTTGTATTGATTAATTTTTAAATATTCATCTAATCTTGCATTCCTGGCATAAAGTTATTTAGTTCTTGGTGATAATCTTATAGATAACCACAACTAACCTGAGGAAGGAATATAAATATATATATTTTTTAAATTAATTTTTTTTTTCAGGAAAAGTGGCATCTAGACTGATAACCTGGTTGGAAGACAAAAGCCTAAGTGTTTACAGGCTGGAAAGTTGGATTTAGCTAAGTGTGGCTAAGTCTAGAAATGCTTTAGAACTCAGTCCTGCTGATGAGGTATTGACTTGGGAAACAATAACTAACCATGTGCATGTGACCTAAGAGAAATGTAACCTTTGAGCATATGGTACCAATGAGCAACTGGTTCTTGAGGGCTTCTCCAAGAAATGGACAAAAATCTGTTAAATCGTCCCACATTAGTGATGAAAGTTGACAAGAGAGGGCAAGGATAGTAATAGCTTGCCCACATTCCAGTTCAGACATTTAAAAAATATTTTAAGTAGAGCTGGCCTCCCTTGGACTTTTAAAACCCTGGGATTCTTCTACAAGTCTTGAAAGTTCTCAGGAGGGAGATAACACTTTCTGCAAACAGGGAAGTAGAATAATATAGCAGTCATGAGCAGGGACTCAGAATTAGACTTTCTGGGTTGAAATCTTAGGTCTGCCATTCATTGTCTCACCTTGACTTATTTCTGAGTCTCTGTGGCTCAATCGTTGGTGATGATGACAGCAATGACAGCAATAAATAGGGCCTACTCCATGGGGTTATTTTGAGGACACAATGAAGTAGCACATTTAATATGAGAAAGAGAATGCCCAGCATATAGAAATATTCAATAAATATCTGCTACAATTAGGAAGATACATAACCACTATGTAAACACCACAAGAGCAGGGATTTTTTGTGTTCTGTTTACTGGTGGTTATGCAGTGCCTAGAACAGTGCCTGGGACACAGAGATGCAGCACAAAAATGTATTGATTGAGTGACTGTAATAATTGTTTGCATCTAGAACTGATGAGTTGCATGTTATTGGTAAGAATTAGCCCCATAATCCAGCAATTTATTGGATTGGCCCTTGCTGAGGCAGTAGCCGACTAGACTGGACAGATGGTTGGGGTGGATGCCAGTACATCCCCTCCTGCAGGCATTTTCCAACCTACAAATTTCATGCTTTGGTTCAATGTTTGTTCTGCATAGAGAAACCATATAATTATAAGGCAAACTGAACCCTTTTGAGAATGGAAGGAGTGCTGCTGATGACACGAGGATAACAGGTATAAGCTGAGACTGTCTGGGACAAACCAGGACGAGCCAGACATACAGCCACCCTAATTTAGCACCCTCACTGCAACTGACTGGATTAAGGATTGGTGGAATTCCTAAAGGCAGTTGTCTATTGAGGGGACAGGGGCCCTGATGTGGTCTTCAGTGTGTTAGATGGAGACAGTCTAAAGCAGTAACATTCTCTCACTTGGGCGTTTTTAGTGCAGACTAGCATAAGAGTCAAGAAGCGATAAGAGAAGTTGCAAGAAGCAAAATAAAGAATAGCTGAGTCACCTAAAAGCAGAGCAGTGCTGCAGAGGCGTGAGGAGGCCGGATCTCTGCGGCTGTCGCTGTGTCTGGAGAGGCCCCCGCGCTGGTTGTTTTATTCTCAGGTTCTCTTCAAATCTTTTCATGACTTCAGCTCTCTGGTGACTGGCATTTTCTTTTCTGTTCTTGCTTGCTTCCCTGGCAATCCATGTAATGAACATTTATTATTTAAAAGGAACTGTATACATCTTTGTTTCTTGTAATCTGGAAAAGTCTCACTCACATATACACAATATCAGTTATTTGTGTTTTTTCCAGCATGACTTGCTTCCCATTAGTGCCCTGTTCTCCTTCAGTGTTAGCCCATCACCCGCTGTGGCCCACAATACTGAGATGCTCTCGTTGTCCACCTTGAAATCAGTGTAGGCTGGTAGACTGACAGAAATAATTCATTAATATTATCTGTATTATATTCAGCTATGGGTTAAATGAGCTTCGGGCCTTGCCTGGGAGTCTTACCAACATTTATAATATTATTTCCATGAGAAAAAAATTCAAATTCCAGCCAAGAGTACCAAGGCATTATTTTAGAAACCAAAATTCAGGACAGATGGTTTGATAAGTATGAATGCATTTACGAGGACAATAGGGCAGAATACTTGAAACTGGGACTCTCTTGGAAAGGCAGAGCTAAATGGGAACCATAAATATCAGAGGCGCAGGGCTATGTTCCAAGTCATCGTAATAGGGGTATTATAGTAGGAAATATAATTAAAGACTAAGTGAATTACAACAATGTCAAATGGACCAGAAAAGAAAATATGCATGTGTTGGCGATAAGGGGTGATTAGGGGAGAAGAGAACTCTCCAGAAAGGGGAGGAGAGTTCTGGGAGTCTGGAGGGAAGGGAGGGAGGGCTGCAGGTCTTGGGAAGCTGGTTGTGGATATCATAGCATCTTGTTCCTCAGGAGAGGTTTTCAGCAGTAACGGCCGGGTCTGTTTGTCTTCCCAGGGAGCCCATGTATTTTGGAGACCTTCCTCCTCACTCCACCCTTCCTATAGTTATCACAGAAGGATTAAATTAGATTTACTAATTGCTGAAGCCTGAAATTACTTCAATGGGGGAAAAATATAAATATTCTGATACAAAAGACAAATCTATATACATATCAACTAAATGCTCTTTTGCAATGAAAAGCAGTTAATCTCAGATCAGCAAATGTAAGCCATTAATAAGAGGGACTTTTTGGTTCATAAAGTTCAATGGTAGAAAGTCAAATCTAGGCCACCGAGAGGCAAAGGGCGGGATGGATTGGGTTCCAGATTTAACTGAGCTCTGAAAAGGGAGGTGTAAAGAGAAAATTTCCTAACTTCACAACACGATGACCTGTCCTTCACCATTTGGTGTAACGATGGAGACTGCATTGAGGAATGTTAGTCTAACTCGGCAATGTACTTAATGCGCGTGACTGGGAAGTTTGCTGATGAAACATACGGTGTTGTCAACATCGTTTCATGTGATTTAATGACTTTTCCCTTTTAAACTCAATTGACTTTTTTCTACAGGAGGGTCATTTCAGAAGTTTCAATAATCCACTTTATGTCTTTATGTCTCCCACACTTGTTCTCTAAGCAAAAATAACTAAACTAAAATAAAATAAAAAAGGAGAACTTCTACTCTGAGATATTCTTTGAAGTCCTGACTAAAACCACATCTATTAGTCCTAAAGTCATGTTAATGAATCTGCCCTTTTCACATGCTTATAGAGGAAGAGAAGAAGGTCACTGACTCTTTGAAATTTTGGTCTGACTCTATTTTAAAAACTTGTATCTACTCCAACCTAATCATTTGAAAAGATGTAGAACTGTCAAAATATTTGAAAAGCTTACTTTTCTGAATAGCCTTTAAAAATAGCTGGCAGTCTGACTGAGGTCAAATGCAGCAAGATGTTCAATTTTAAAGTTACAGGACAGTAATTCGAAAAATTACAGCCATTACAGTAAGAATGACGTGAGAGTACTTTAGAATCCTTTAAGTTTACTTATTAATTAAGTAGAATACTACAAGATGTTCTTACGTATTTCTTTGATTCTTTAGCTGTTTTCTAATCTCCTTCCCTTTGTTAAATACTCAAGGTAAAATCAAGTCAAACCCTACTTTAGCCTTAAAATTAAGGTATGCCTTTCTAGAAGTCCTTGAGACATTTTATATTTTTCAACAAGTTTTATCTGTTTCTTGCTATATGCGTGATATAATATAAAACATATATTTATATGTTTGCAATGTGTGTTACAAGGGACTTTTGAAACCTATAGTAAGTTTAATTTGACATTAGACCCTGATATAAACATAAATGACCGATTAGTTCATTCCATTTTTTGAGAGAAACAGTTTTTCCTCCAAGTTGTCAATATTGAAAAATACATTTTTTAACCTGGCCATGACTTCATTGTCCACAAATAAATTCCTTCCAGAAAGCCACAGTCCTTTGGCCCTTAAAGTGACTTCTTTAATTTATGGGTAAAGCCTAAAGTAAAGAAGACTTAGGAAAGCACAATTTCCTATGGTTCCACCTGCACAATGTGAATAGTGGACATGAATTCAATTGTGTTAAAAGTTTTAAAAAAGTTGAAGTGTGATGTTGTAATATAATAAATAAATATGTTGATGTTCAACCAAGGTGATTCCTAGCTCACAGCTCCTAAAACCCTTGGAATCTCAGAAGTGGTAAGTACCTTTTTGTATGCTAATGAGGTGACAGGTGGCTGGGTGGAATAGCCTCTGGATGGGGGCTGATTGCTGTGGGAACCAACCAAATGGTTAGATTGGGTGAGAACTTTCAGCAGACCCCCACCCTTTTCCCCTTACCCCCTGGGGCGGGGGGGTTGAGGGGAGAGGTTGGAGATCAATTTAATCACTAATGGCCAAGGATTTAATCCTTCTTATATAATGAAGCCATCAAAAAATTCAGAAGGACAGGGTTCAGAGAGCTTCCAGGTTGCTGAATACTTGGAAGTGCTGGGAGGGTGCAGTGTCCAGAGAGGGCTTGGAAACTCAGTGCCTGTTCCCCCATGTACATCTCTTCCACCTGGCTGTTCCTGAGCTGTATCCCTTTATAATAAATGGGTAATGTTAAGTAAAGTGCTTTCCTGAGTCCTATGAGCAGTCCTAGCACGTTATTGAAGCCAAGGATTGGGTGGTGGGGATCTCCAGTTATAACTGGTCTGTGGGAAGCACGGGTGACAACCTGGCCTTGCAATTGCCATCTGAAGTGGGAGAAGTCTTGCGGGACTGAGCCCTCAACCTGTGGAATCTGAAGCTATCTCCAAGTGGATAGTGTCAAAATTGTGTTACATTGTAGGACACCCACCTAGTGTCTGCAGAGAACTGGAAAGTTGCTTGGTGTCAGAAAAAACCCAAGCATTTGGTAGCCAGAAGTGAAGTATTAAGAATGACTAATGAGTAGAGTGTATTGAGGAAAACACACTAATTTTCCCCCATTCACAAGGCAATAAATACTGACTTGGCTTTATGTATTTCTTTGCAGATATTCAGGATAAATGCAGATATTGAGTATTGTCATAAAATTTTAGAATGTCACCTTTCATGTAAGGACAAACATGCTTAACTGGTAACTATCAAAGTAGTGCAATTTGTCACTAAAAAGTTTAGTTTCATGATCAGAATTCATAGTGATATTGCTAACTTAGACTTTTTTCTTCTAGTTTTATTGAGATATAATTGACATACAGCAATGTATAAGTTTAAGTTGTACGCATAATGATTTGATTAACATACGTCATGAAATGATGACCACAGTAAGCTTAGTGAACATCCATCATCTCATATAGATACAAAATTACATAAATAGAAAAACATTATCTTTCTGATGTAAACTTTCAGGATTTACTCTTTTAATAACTTTAATTTATATTGTGTAGCAGAGTTAATTATATTTATATCATGTGGTATGTTACATCCCCAGTTACTCCTCTCCCAAGATCCTACCTCTGGTAACTACCAACCGATCTCTTTTTCTATGAGTTTTTGACCTATAACACTATGTTATTTCCTGGTGCACAACATAGTGATTTAATATTTCTATACATTTCAAAATGGACAACACAAGGCTAGTTACCATCTGTCATCATACAAAGATATTTCAGTGTTATTGACTATACTCCCCACATTATGAATTTAACAGACTTTTAAAAAAATAATATGCTTTTATTGAAGGATAGCTCATTTACAATATTACATTAGTTTCAGGTGTACAGCATTGTGATTCAGTATTTTTATAGATTATATTCCATTAAGTTATTACAAGATAATAATGATAATTCCCTGTGCTATACAATATATCCTTGTTGCATATCTGTTTTTTCATAAATTTTTTTTTATTGAAGTATAGTCAGTTTACAATGTTATGTCAATTTCTGGTGTATATCATGTTTCAGTCATACACATACATGCATATATTCCTTTCATATTCTTTTTCATTATAGGTTACTACAAGATTAAATATAGTTCCCTATGCTATACAGAAGAAACTTGTTGTTTATTTTATATATAGTAATGAGTATCTGCAAATCTCGAACTTAAGAATAAAGTGTTGGATAATCAAAATGTGAGATTTATAGTTAGAAGTGCACCAAATTTGTCTTTTGGCTGAAGATGGTTAAAAAATTTATCTGACATTTTATTAAAAATGTTTACCATTATTACAATTTCATTATTAAAACTTTCATGAGATCTCTTTTTGAAACTTTGACATTAAAATCTAGGATTTATAACTTTTTATCACTCAGAACTTTCAGGAGTGCCTTTTTAAAAAAGCATTATGGTGAAGTCTGTAGTTTTAAAGTTTAGTTAGTGAGGATATTTGTAGTGTCTCATTTTTCTCTTGTCTTTATAATCCTTATATTCCTTATTATGTATAATTTGAGGGCTTTATTATGATTACTGTGATATATGATTTTATGGGATTTTTTTTTCCATGAGAAAATTTCAAGGAGGCAAGCAGGTAATCTATTTTGAATTTTTTCTCAAAAGATATGAATAATTCTCTAATAGGACTTTTTCTTGAAGTTTTTAGAACACAAATTGAGTTAAAAAACTAAATATCAAATTCAGTTCTTATGTTATTTTGTTTAGTGTTATAAATACTAGCATAACAAATAAGTTTACAAATATTAGCATTATATATAATCTAATCTTCATTTTTCTGTATTTTATTATTTAAATATTCATATGTATTTTGGGGCTCAAAAGAATATAATGATTTTTAAAGATGGCTAGTTAACAAACTCTTAATATTTGTATTAACTGTCAATCTGGTTCACAATTTAACTATTGTTTGTACATAAAATTAACAGCTTTCACAATTAATTAATTATTGGAGCAGTTCTCACATTCAAACACAAATATGGCTATATTTCAACTAACTGATAGAATTTCAAAAAGTTGAGGTTTAACATGGTTTGTGTCTTTTCTTTTTCTTTTTTCTTAATTATACCTAGGGGTTTATCAATTTTGTTGATCTTTCCAACAGCAAATTGGCTTTGCTAATTTTCTCTATTGTCTGCCTATTTTCTCATTGACTGTTTTCTGCTTACTTTGAGGTTCCTTTGCACCTCTTTTTTCAACTTTTTGAAATTGAACTTAAGGTAATTGATTTTACACCTTTTATGTCTTTTCTATTTAAGCTTTAAAAACCACATTTCTCTGTACTACTGTAGCTCAAGTCTTAAATTTTAATATTAATTGAATATTAATACTTGATTTTAATTAAAAATTGTTTTCATCCTCCCAAATTATTGGAGTTTTCTAGGCATCTTATTGTTATTTACTTCTAATTCAGTTTTTCTCCCAGAATAATATGCCATCTACACTTGAAAAGAAAATGTATTCTTCAGTTGTTGGGTATAATGTTTTATATATGTCATTTAGATTAAGATGGTTGATAGTGTTGCTCAGAATTTCTGTATCTTTGCTGATTTTTAAAATTAGTTCTATCAGTTGGTGAGAGATGGGTGTTAAAACTGCAATTATGTAGCTTTATCTATTTCTGTTTTTAATGCTGTTCATTTCTACTTCGTGTATATTGAAACTCTTACTAGATACACACACATTTATGATTGTTATGGTTTTGATATGAATGACCCTTAGTCATTCTTATATATGACTATGAATATCTTATCTTTTTTGGTGCTCTTTGTCTTAAGGGTTACTATATCTGATATTAATATATTATATATAAAATTAATATACTATATTATTATGTATAAACTATATAATTAATATATTATGAAATATGTAATTAACAGTGCAAAAATAGAATAAAAAAACACAGATTTCTGTACCCTTCTCATACCTACTGAATCTACTGAATCATAGTGCATGGAGTTAGTTTATGAATCTGTATTAAAAAAATAAAACCTCCCTGATGATTCTGATTCAACATTCAAGACAGGCATTTGTTTGTTAAGGTAAATTTAAAAAAAATATTCCTTAATGAATTTAAAATACAAATCCTGAAATTTTAATTCTACAATAAAAAAGCAAAATGGAAAAAAATAGAAAATCTTAGAGCCACTTTGGGTGAGAAAACTATGCAACATGCAACTTAAAATGATTTGTCTTGTATCTCCAAATTATCTCAAAGTTAGGAAATGAGTAATGCAGGTTTCCAAGTAGAGTTCTTTGGAAACATTTTATAAGCTTAATAAGTAGTTCAGGGTTTTTTTTTTTTTTTTGGAAGCCTGGGTTATTTACAGTAACAATGGTTTGCTCAATTCTTAATCTTACACTTCATTAATTACATATTTATTAGTGATATGAAACATCACTGTTCTAATATTCTATGTGATAGAAACTGAAGTTTCATATGGAGATGATTAAAAACAAGCTTCCTGAATTTAGTTTATTTGAGCCGAGATTTATCCTAAGATTTTTTTTTTCCCTCTCGGATTCTCATGTAGAAAGAATTGACAGAAAACTATACTATAATCAATCCAATTTGAAAATAGGAGCAGTTCTGGAAATCAGGATTAATAAGCTGTTTTATACACCCCTCCTCACCCCACACCCAGAGTCTGCTCACATTTGCACACCTTATAAAACGTGGACAATCTCCTTCTAGATTTTATGTAGAAATCAAAGTAAAAGTGTGTGATGAATAGAAATTAGTGTGGAGTCAGTGTTTAGGCATCTATGCTGTAGTTTTTCAGTTTGCTATTTGGCATTGCTTTTGCAGTGATATTACGATGAAAGAATTGAAAACATTGGACTTGAATAAGGGAAAATCAGCAAGAAAAGACGGCAAATAAAAATATGGAACAAGAGTTGAAATTTTATCTTGACTATTTTATTGTGATCCCAAGAAAAAGAACAGTTTTTAAAAATCTTTTTACTAATTGCTGTGGCATTCACTTTAAAGGAACTCCTTATATGGAAGGACACAGGGACTCGGACAAAAATAGGGAAAGAAAAGATCTGGCTTAATGACGGAGTTTACAAGTTGAGCAGAAATCCCAAGGCATGAAATTTAATAGATTCTGCTCACAGAGGGCACAGGGAAAAAGCCAAGGAATGTCTAAAACAATAATTAGTCTCCAGAAAAGACCAGGCACGGAGTAGAGGGCACACTTCTTGAAGGCAGTTGGCCCGCAGTTTCTCAGTTCCCCTTCTGACTGCAGTACTGTGGGAGATGCAGAAGCCATCGTCCCCAACATTTTTCAGTCTGCAAATCACTTTGAAAACCCCAAGTGGAATATATATGGTAGTGAAATATAGTTAGTGCTTGGAGCCAGCCACGATTCGAGCTCTTGGCATCGGCACAGCATAAAGTAGCTTTAAAAAATACTGCGTTTCTTTATAGTTCCTTCTTGATTTACAGAGCGGTGTTTCCTTCAAATTTTTGCTCATTTACATCTCCTATTTTTTTTTCTTTTTGTGTTTGCAGTAGCTTGGCATGGTGAGAGTCAGTATTTGGTTTGGGCAATAGTTTTACTTCATGATTTTCTGGAGTCACAAAATAGAAAACAGAGGCAACTGGCAATAGTTCAAGCCAAAGTAGAACATTCCCCTGAAATGTGTGACAGATGCCCAAACATTTTTCTCTTTATCCACTTCTTTGGGTTCAATTATAAACGAAAACACTTAGGAGTAGGTTACAAACTGCTGGAAATATGGAGTCCCCTAAGGAACCCCGTAAGTTCCAAGAACTTAAAGACGTTGCTTAAAGATTACAGTTCTAATCAGTGTAACTTTGCAACCTAGCAGGAGATGGGAGGAATGGATTTCCCATTTTCTGAAGGCAGAGCTGGCTTTATATGTGGGCAGAGTAAATAGATTCTTCTGTACTGGGATTTGAGGCGTACTAACATTCTTTCCCTGTCTCTGAAGCCGAAGTCCATATTTCATCTATTTGAATATTCACAATTACTCTTGTGAAGACTTGGAAGTTTTGTAACCCAACTTTCAAGTTTTAGAATGAGAAATCTGAGATCTGGAGAGATCAAGGAGTTTTTCCAATCTTGGCTTTTTCCCAGAAGTTTAAAAAGTAAAATAAAATAAATTTAACAGGGAATCTATAAAACCTGGGGAAAAAAAAAAAAACCCAGGAAAAAATGGTAACATGCATACTGCAATTAATTATTTAAGTATTTTCTCTGTAACCCAAAACATCTTGTGAGTGTTTTAACAGCTTATGCAAAGAGGAAAATTGAATCACAGGACTCAGCAATTATAAGAAAAAAATTATTTATTTCACAAAAATACAATTAGCAGCCAATTTTAATATTCTGATCAGACAGGAATATCTTCTGGGAAATACTTCATAAAAAGGATTGCTTGTGATATAATAAACAAACTCCTTTATAAATCCTGAAAATGTATATGACTTAATTTCAGAGGACTGTTTCTCGTAATCACCTTCAATATGGATTGATGGCTATACACCAAAGTACAATTAAGTGAGAGCAATTCTGTTAAGGACCAGGATGATGATACCCTGCTCTCAACTGGTCTGTCTGGATTGAGGAAGCACAATAAGGAATAGGCTTAGCACAGATGAAAATGATTTTCACTAAAATCAATAAAATATTAACAGTAGTTGGCATGTTTGACAATCTGTGACCTTCTCACATCCTGATGTAAGTCAAATGCTTCACTGAAAATGGCCAATTTTAAAATCCATTTCTAACAGTTGTGTGCACTGTATACAAAAATTATTGGAATTCAACTGCTAGAGCAAAAAGCTCAAGAGAAAATGAAGATAAAACATTTTAATTGGCCGAGAATCTAGAGATTAGATTTTATGATGAAACCAGTGAAGAATTAGACTTTGAAAATCCAATATCTTCCCACATATGTTCTGAGAATTTTGCATTTTCAGTTAATACCATAGGAATGAAGCAGTAAATTTCATTTGAGAAGGGTTTGAAAGCTATCTCTTAAACAGATTAGCCTATGCTCAGTTCACACAGAGATCTCTAAGTATAATTTTTCTTAACTCTCAGCAATGCAAACAAAAGAGAAAACACATCACTGCCTCCCTCTGTTACATCCACGGTTATGTACTTTTTCTTGCTAGAAGTCAAGTTTTTTGTTTTTTTTTAAATTTTTTTTATCTTGCTAGAAGTAGTTCAGTGACCGAGTACTTTATGGCCTAACGCTGTATGATGTAATTTCTCTAACATCTCATACATAATCCATCAATAATTCTTATTGGTGCTGTCTCAAATGACTTCCCAAATCTGAATACTTCTCAGCATCTTTACCGCACTGGTGTAGTCAACATCATCTCTCACTTCTACTCCATTGGATGATCTTTCCACTGCCATAGTTGACTTTCCACTGCCATAGTCGATCTTTCCACTGCCATAGTCTTCCCCATCCCTAAACACCAAGGCCATTCTCCAATCAGCAGCCAAAGGTATTTTCTTAAAGTGTTTATCAAATCATTTATTCCTTTCTGCAAAACTCTCCTAAGACTTCCTATGGTCTTTGGAATATAGTCCTGGATTTTTACCATGTACACAATGAAAGAGGCATTTCCAGTGGATCTTTGCTGCTCTCATTCTGTGGTGGTTACACTGTCTTTCTCACTGCTCCTGACAAGCCAAGCATGTACATTTGTCAGAGGCTTTGCAATTGTGGTTTTCTATGCCTGAAGCCCTCTTCTCCCTGGTGTGTCAGACTCTATATTACCATTTAGGTCTCAGTCAAATTGCTAGCTCTTTGGAGAGGCCTCCTTGACAACCCTACTTAAAGCATCAGCAGCTTTCAACGTTTTCTTATGGCTCTATTTTGTTTTCCTCTGAAGTTTTATCATTTGTGTATATATGACTGTTGTCTGCCTCCTCCTTCTAGAATAAGAAACTCACGAATACAGAGACCTTATTCTGCTCACTTTTTTACCTACCTTAGAACAGTGCCTTGCATCAATTAGATAATCGTTAAATAAATGTATGAATAAGAAATGAAGCTCTTGTCATATAATCATAGTATTGGTGGTTTAGAATTAGTGGAGCATGTGCAAGATGGACTCACAAGACACAATCATAACAACTATATAACTTTTGTCTGGGTTTCGTTGTCACCAAAGGAAAATATTTCAAAGTCATCTGATTACATTTCAGCGCAATATAAATTTGGAAAGTAAGAAAGTTGACCCATATAAGCATGTAGCCCATGAGCTTGGCATCACATTCACCGTTCTCTGCTCCACAAATCAATCACTGGTAAGTCAACCCAAAACTGGCAAATTTGGTGGGACAGTTAATACTGTGTCTTTACATTTCTGGCCACCTCATCTGGTTATAGAAAACATTATCAATGATAAGTAATAATGAAACTTTCTCAATATTGGCTCATATCAGGGTTCAAGACCAACATGACCTGTGGTGTTTTTTATGAGGACTAAGTATCTGTCAAGGATGCAGTTGACTCCTGGTCTCCTCCCTGATGATCTTTCACTCTGTTTTCTAAGAAGGGAGGTTCTCGGGTCATGGGATGCTTAGCCTGATAAGTTTCTCATGCTGGGTTTACCCAGCTCCAAGATCTGTAAACCACTTAGCAAAGCTACATTGCTCATTAGAATCCAGCTTTAAATAATTCTTGTTTGTTGAAATGAAGATAGAGTATTCTTTACTTCCATGCATAGCTTATTTCTAGTGAAGTATTTGTCAACATCCTGGTATTTACCTTAGGAGAAAAATCAGACATTTGAATAGTACTTAAAACTGACATGTGTGAAAATGTCATGGTTAATAAACAGTCATTAGCTCTGATTACCATCTTTAAAAGAGATAACGGAAACTTTATTTTAAAAATTATACTATATTTATCTAGCATTTTCTAAAATGGAGTATGTTACAGACTAATAAATCATCTATAAAGGATGCTAAGTATAGCCTCAAATGCAGGTTTAAGTATAGCTCTAGCCCAGTGCTGATGGTGAAGAAATCCTGAAGAAAGGTCCTAGGTGGTGTGTTCCAGACATTCTGCCTTCATGAATAAGTTCCTGGGGAATGAAAGGAGTCTTCCAGAATGACCCCAAGAAAACCAGGATAGCCCCTTGACCAAACTGGAAGTCACTGTGGTGTGAAGGTTATTGTGACGTTTCTTTTCTCTGAGACTTTTAAGGTCCTTATAAATTGAGTGACATACATTGTCAAACTCATTTGACTGGAGTCATTAAATGACGTTTTATGGTACAATCCCATGCATATTTTTTTCTACATGAGATATGGAGAAGGAGAGCAAAAACAATTTAACAGCTCTATGCTATTTTCATCAATATGTATGGAACTTCTTTACGGAACACAACCCTATGTGGCAGGCATTGTTCTAAGCATTTTTATATGTCCTCATTAGATCCTTAGAACCAATGTTTGAAGCAGAAGTTACTCTTCTGATTTCACTGTGAAAACTGAGATGGCAGACGTTAAATGTCAGGACCATGGCCACCCACTCTGCCTAGTGGCAGAGCCCGGATTCGTAGCAGGCTCATCTGTCTAATTAGGTTTGTGCTCTTCATCACTGCATTTCGTCATAGACCACAAACATATTTGGTAGTAATGAAAGGCTTGCTCTGACAGCAGAAACACAAGGTTTACCATTCTTGGGAGTTTCCCAAAGTTCTAATTTTGATTTTATGACTCGTTGAATCAGATGGCTAGATTTCTGTTTGCTCGGTGCTTCAGTGGTGAAATGGGGCTTGGTCCATAACTGCTCATTAGGTTCAGTCTGTTTCACACAGCACCACTTAAGGATTAAGAGAACAGAACAAGGAGCAAGAGATTTGGAAGATGACTCAAAATCACTTCGAAAACTTTTCAACTCAAATGATTTCAGGAATCTTTGTATGTTTGTTTAACTGGCATAGGAAAAATTCTGGATCTCTTAGTAGAGAAAGCAAAGATTCTTCACTCATTGCTTGCTTTTTTGGACCAATGTCCTATGTACAAATATGAATCATAAAACCCATTTGCCTCTGAATCTGCTGGAAGGGTGGAAAATGCATGGATAATTGCAATTTAGGCACATATAATCCCAATTCCATATTTATAAGTATTAGAGTAACAAAACTCAGGAAATACTGAAAGATAATAAAAATAGAATCTTATAGATTTCTGAGAAGTGAAGGGTGTTAGCAAAATCCTGCTCCCCTATTAAGGGACTAATAAATGCTAAGTCATTCCTCAAAATATTAAATGAGTTATTATATATACAACAGTAAGAAAAGGGCTTTGGCTAAATTAAAAATATAACTATTTTATCCTACTGTATATCCAAGAGAATGAAGGTGGAAATATATACATATACTTATATACATAAAGCAAAAAGATACATTTCACATTGCTGAATAACTCACCAAAACTATAAAAATTTATCAGCTGATTTGCTTTGATAATAAGGAGACTCCAATATTTATTTTAAAATACTAAAAGTTTTTATATTTGCTTAGAAGTTTTTAATCTCATCAGTTAGTTGTAGACAAGGTACATTTATGACAATTTTTTTTGTGTCTGTGTACAATATAACCTCAAATAAGAATATGCAAATCTTACATTTTCTACTAAGCACTGGTAACAGTGAATTTGGATTCTAAAAATTGTAATGCAAAAAGTATGTTTAATAATTTTTTTTTTTACTATTTGAAAAACTAACCCTATTTTATTTTCTCAAAGTATTTGTGGGGTCTAAACATATAGATAAAAAATTCCTACATCTCATAAATAAATACCCCCACCCGCAGTATCCAAATTGAACTTATCTGAAATCCAAATCCCAATTTTCTTGACCACTCTCTACCTTCACAGAGGAAAGAACTGAGGTCCAGATAATTAAATTGATAAATTTCTTTGTGGAATGATGGAGGATAGAGGTTACTAAAACTCAAGTTTCCAGCCTTCTAATGGTTTTTAATGAGAAAAACAGATGGAGAATACTTAGTGGATTTGAAGAATCTTCAAAATGAAGTCTCTTCCCAGGTATGCCATAAGGTTAATATAGATTTAACCTAATCCCTTCTAACTTTCAAATCTACTTTAACAGACAATAGATGTTCATGACACTGATGCCAAGATATTATAAGCTGTTAGAATATTTGAAATTATTAAAGAAAGATTACATTCTGTTCAAAATAACCTTAAAATTAAGTAATATTTACTTATTTCCATTTTAGTATATCCTGTTTCTTTCTTAATAGGATTTGAGATCTCTTATAATACAGGACATAAACTGAAAGATCGATAAAATAGGGATAGATGAAAACCAGAAAAATCAGAAAAGGCCAAAATGAAGAAAGTTCATGTGTTCAATTGTGTGTGTTAACATGAAGTTTGTATTGGAGAGTAACCTTTGGCTCTGAGCTTCCAAGTTGTCAATGCAAAGCAGTTATACTGCTCATCAGAAAGGACACATACTGATTCTAAAAGGCACACACATTTTCTTTGATACTGGATTCTGTAAGGAATTCCTAATGTGAACTTTTGTATAAATGACTCTAAATGGCATTATGGATATCGTCCTCAGAAAAATTTCAGTAGCCATATTTAGAGCTCCTATTGTGTATAGTGTTGAGTATATTTTATTAGGTTTGAATTCTCTGAGAATGTTTAATTGGTGCCCAGGTAAAATCAGAGCACTACTACCTGTCTTTCCAGAATAAATAAGAATTTGATATATAATGCCCACATTCAAATGCCTTAAACAAGTCTGAAAGATTCTTTGGTAGTGAATATTCTTCCTTAGTTTGAAGAGGCTAGTTTAAATTGTGGGATTCTTTTTCTGCTTTTTAAAAAAAAGGCTTATTGAGGAATGACTGACATGGAAAGAACTGCACACATTTAATGCACACAATGTGTTTGGCCATATGCAGACATCTGTAGTGCTGTCACCACAGTCAAGGTCATGGGCAAACCCAGCACCTCCCAAAGTTCCCTTGCATCCTTTGGTTTTTTGTTTTGTTTTGTTTTTGTGGCAAGAACACTTAACATGAGATCTCCCTTCTTAACACATTTTGAAATGTATAATACCACATTGTTGATTATAGTCGCTGTGTTGTCCAGCAGGTCTCTAGAATTTATTTACCTAGTGTGACTGAAACTTTATTTCCATTGAACAAAAATGGGGAGATGGGCTTAATTCTTGTTGTTTGTGATGGTTTTAAAACGTCTGCAAATTCCTTTACATTTCTCTCATGGAGAAGTGGGACTGGCCTTAGTAACTCATTCACAACTCACAGAATTCAGTGGAAGTGATGCTGTGTGATTTAGGAGGCCAGGTCATAGAACGTACTGGAGCTTTTGTCATGCCTGCATGTAAGAGGTCTGAGCGCACTGAGATCACCACATCGTGAGGAAGCCCAGGCTGAAAGGAGAGGCTGTGTGTAGTGCTCCTGTCAATAGCCCCACCCCAAGACTCGGATATGTGAGCCAAAGCACCACGAGATGACTCCAGCACCAAGTTCTCTTAGTCAGACCTAGTAATTCAGTTCAATGATTCAGTCAGATCTAGTAATTCAATCCTTCCAAGCCGATGTCCCTGATGTGGAGAGAGAAGAACCAGCCACCCTGTATCTTTCCCAAATTTCTGATTCAAGGAATCCTGGATGAGTTAAATAAAATCATTGTTTTAAGTTGCTAAGATTTGGAGGAATTTTTACACAGCAGCAGTAACTGGTGGATGATTAAGATGAATTCTGCATTTAGCAGGAAAATTCTTGCTATGAAAATTCAAAATAAGATTTCTGAGACAACATAAGGGGACCTGAGATTAGCTAGTTTAATTTTTGCAAATTCAACTCGTAATTTAGGAAATTTGTTAACATTTCTGAAGTAAAAAGGAATGAAAACAGGGGAGAGGGTATAGCTCAGTGGTAAAGCATGTGCTTAGCATGCACGAAGTCCTGCGTTTAATCTCCAGTTTCTCCATTAAAATAAATAAATAAAATAAAGACCTAATCACCTCCACCTAAAAAGAAAGACTGGGTTAAAATAAAATTAAAAAGAAATTTAAAAAAATGAGAACAGATACAGAGGTGGCAATTTACTTTTCCTGAATAGAATAGAATAAAATGACCCAATGTTATAGAAGAGGTTGGTCGGGTTAGGATTACAGTGCAATTTCCAGAAAGTGAACACTTAGACCCTGACAGGTTAACAAAAGTGGTTCAGAGATCTCCTACCTTTATTATTTTGTATCTCTAGATCTATAAGGCTGAAATCCACTTCATTCTTTTTTAGTCACAGTATTAGTTCCTTTTCATTCAATCACTACAATAATGCACCATGGAAGGAGGATCACTTAGTACGTTGTGATTATCAAACTATAATAGACTGTTGCACAGACCACTTGCTGCCATCTGCTGTGCCGTTTTTTGTTTGTTTGCAAATGAGTCTCCTTTGTATCAACATACGTATCTTCCCATTTGTAGCCAAAGGAAACATTTTCCTTTTCTTTTGACTGACTCTGCAATACGGTCTTAAGTATGATTTCCAAAGAGAAAACCAAGAAATGACAGAAATTTCAGGAAATGTATCTCACTAACATCTCTCTCTCTCTCTCTCTTTTCATCTATCTGTCTACCAGCTGTCTATATCTATCTAGGTATTGATATGCAATCCTGGAGTTAATTAACTATATGCAACACTACGGTAGAGTGTCTCTTATCTGTTTGAACATGTTCTTTGAACAGGTTCTACTGCTGCGCTACAAAAATAAACTATTTCCTGATAGCAGAGAGTCCTTCTTTCCTGTGACTCTATTACATAATTAAAACCACAAAATCATTGAAGAAAAACTGTAAGAAAGTTAAGAAATAATTTATTGCAAACTCTGGTTTTACCTTTCCAGAGTAGTACTAGTCAACCTTCCCTTCTCCTCACCCCATTCTAGAATCACATCAAATTTACACCATTTTCTGAGGTTTCCAGCTCCTCTTATGATTCTGTGATTTCCATATGCTGTATCTATAATTAGAAATTCTCCTTTCCGTGTTCTAAAACTTCCTCCTTCAAATCCTGAATAAAGTGGCACGTCCTCTGCAAAGGCTTCTCTATCATCCAAAGTTAGTTGTCAACACACACCGTACCTTGTTTGCCCCTCTTCTAAAGGACTAACCTCTTGACTGCAATTACTTATTTCCTTCTTTCCTCCAACTGAGCACTTAACCGTAGGCACTGTGCCTTAGTTTTCTTTGCAGTGATCAATCAATTTTCTTGCAGAAAAGGCGGCACTAAGGTTTTAGGGCTTCACTTTAAGCTGGGCCCTCAGAATAGCTCAGCAGCCGTTCATTCATTCCCATTTATGCCAGGATTCACTGATGCTGGGATTCTCAAGTTCCCAGGTCCTTCTCCGTTCCTCCTGCCCTCTGCACTCCCAGCTGATTGCTCCTCACCATCTTCCTAGGCAGACTCCAGTGGAGTTCACTTCTTCACTCCTCGATACAGTAGGCATTCTGGCTTTGCTTATTTGTTCCTTCATGTTGCTTCATTCTAAAGCCAAGTTTTTTACTTAACGGTATCTGACGTTCTCACAGCTACTCTCATAAATCACGCAGTCATCTCTTTCATCTGTTTTTCTCTCCCTTTCCATCTTCAGTAATACTTCCTTTTCTTCTCTTGAAAACAAAACAAAAACATATGTTCAGAATAAAACTAAAGATAAAATGAAAATCCAAACCATTCCTTTAACTGAACATTATCTTTGAAGTTCTTCCCTATCTTCCTCCTTCCTTTCTCCACTGTTGCCCTAAAAATATAGGCTGTACTTACGGTCTTAACTTTGTCAAACTCCCCATTTTCTTCTGAACCTATTGAATCTGGCTTCTATCTCTATCATTCCCGTGAAATTCTCTTGATCAGGTCAGCAGCAGCCTGCCTATATCCAGCATGCATCCCAAGTGATTTTTGATTCTGTTGACCTTGGACCTCTTGTCCTCATTTCTACCAGTACCCATTTCTGCTCATCTCTGCAAAAAACAAGCAGAAGGAGAGTCTTGTTGCTTGTGTTTTTATGTCCTCCTCTGCTTGTGCCCTCAGTGCGACAGCACCGAGGACTCTGTCCTTACTCTTTCTCTCATCTACCCTTACGTCTTTAGTTTATCATCTATCTGATAATGGTTCCCAAACTGGAATCTCTGGCCCAAACTTTTCATCTTAGACCCCTGTCTACATTTCAATCACTTACTGAAATTTTCTACAACCAAAAATGTATCTTTGAAAAGATACATATCTTTATTTTTCTATAACCAAACTTCATATCCAGTGGAAGAAAATTTCAGATTAGTTTTAGTTGATTCACAGTCTCCCTCTCTCCTACTTCTTTTTGAGATTGCATATAAGTTCCAAGGACATAAATAAGCACTGTGGGCGAGAGGAGGTGCTGGGGCTCTATCTGATCTATGCCTTTTCTGGCTGATGTCTGCTTTGCAGCCTCACTAATGTTGGTTCTGGTGATCAGAGTCTGTCCTAGGAGGCATCTGCTGAGGTGGCTGTATTTCTTTTTGGTTTCCAGTACTCACCCCACAGATCACTCTTTATAACAAGGTTGCATGGCCCTTTGTCATTTACCTCTTTGCCATTTACCCAATGGAGACATGAAAATTTTCTGCGGCTCCTTCTTGCCGATCTGGAGACATGGGAGATTGATGCCTTCATTCATATTCTGTTAATGCTAAACCAGACTCGCATAGGTCTTTAGGTTTTCATTGCACTTGACTCTCCAATCTGGGTGACTTATTGCCCTGACTTCACCACTCTTCCCTCAATGGTTTTAATCTAGAGCAGAGGCAGGGGGTCTGCTTCTCAGAGTCCTATATAGGCATATAAATATTAGCTTCTTCTCTGACTCTTCTTCACCAACCCAAGAAAATTTCACCTCCTCTCTGGTAGATAGAAAAGATTGACTCTGAGCTCAGACTTTTCTATGCTTATTGTTTAAGTCTTAAACTTTCTGTCCTTCAAATGGCTTTTGATTCTCAACATTCAAGATCTCACAATTTAAAAGCTTTTCCATCAACAGCTTCATTCGTATTGTGTGTTTCAAAATTCTCTTTCGGAATAAGAAGGCAACTCTCTATTTTTTTCCGTTGCGTTTTTACTATAACAACTCAGCTCCAAGTAGGGTAGTATAGAATGCCCTCACTGTAGTCTGAATGCAGGAGAGAAGCATGATTATTGTTGCAAAATATTATCCCAGCCCAAATACATTCTCAGACTTCCTGATTGTTTCGGTCTCCTATATTCTTCAATAAGAGCGTTATCATTTGCCTCGTTTTACTATTTTGTTGACTCCTCCTTCTTGACTCTTCCTTTTTTCCCCTTCCCAGTCTTACTGCAAATGAAATGTGACAATTTTATATAAAATGTTGCTTTCCTCCTTATCCTTTTGCCACCAGTTCAGTAAAGCTCTCAGTACCTCTTGTTTGGAACCTTAATAGGTGTGCCTGTTACTAATTTCTGTTCACTCCAACCCACCCTCCTGCTTAATGACAATGATGTTTCCATAACACAGAATTGACAGTTTTACCCCTGTTCTAAAAAATCTCTGTTGGATACAATCAATACTGAAAACAATGCAAAGTTCTTAGTTTGACATAGAAATTCTTTCATGACATGATTTCAACATACATGTTTACACATACATTTTTTTGCTCTTTATGCTACAACTCTCTCAACATTGAATGTCTCTCTCTGTTCCTGTTCCCCAGAACATTGGGCTCTTTGACACCTCAGTGCTTTGAAAAATAGTTGTCCCTTTATTAGAAATGCCTTATTCTCTGCCTCTACCCTCTCTCCTTATATTGTAAAAAATAAAAGCTTTTCCTAATTCTTCAGAATTCTAGTCCATCTATCATCATACTTATGTTTTGTTTCGAATGCTTGATTATTTTACTCTAAATCTGGTTAGTCTGTTAAGTTCACCAGGACAGGCACTTTTTCTGTCTTTTAACTACTATGCTTCTAATACTGATCACACTGTCTGCTCCACAAATACGCACTAAATGAACAAACATCTTAGATCACTGTTTGTATTTCTCTTTGAATGTTGCATTGTATTATTGTCTCTTTACTTATCAATATCTCCTAATAGATTTATTCTCTTCACCAGCTCCATAGCATTTGTCATAGTTGGCCACCCATCCTTTCTGAAGCATTCCTTTCCTTTAACTTCCATAACTTCATGCATTTCTTTTTCCCTCATGTTTCTGGCTGCTGCTTTTTTGCTTCCTGTGAAGGTTTTTCCATCTGTAAAATTTCCTCTCCTCCTCCTCCTTCTAGACTTTGAACGCGCTGTGGGATAATCCCTCTTCCATTCTCCATCTCTCTATATTTTTGGTGAAGTCTTCCACACTGCTGACGTCATCTATCAGTAATACAGAGACCTAATTACATTAATTATATACATTAATTTAAAACTCTGGCCAAGACCTTTCCTTTGAACTTTAGAACTGTATATCCTGCTCGTATAGTATTTTCATACATTGTCGCACAAGTACTCACAAATATAAGAAGCTTTTTGGGGCTTAATTGCGCCCCCGCTGAGTTCACATGTTAAAGCCCTACCACCCAGTATTTCAGGTGGCTGTATTTGGCGATAGGGCCTTTAAAGAGGTAATTAAGTTAAAAAGAGATCATTAGGATGGGCCCTAATCCACTGTGATTGGTGTCCTTATAAAAAGAGGAGATGTGGACACAAATGCACAGATTTGGGGACAACCTCATGAGGACACAGCAGGAAGGTGGCTATTTGCAAGCCAAAGAGAGAATCCTCAAAAGAATCCAAACCTGGTAACATTTTGACCTTGGAATTCTAGCCTCCAGAACTGTGAGAAAACTAACTTCTGCTGGTTAAGACACCCTGTCTGTGGTATTTCATTTCACAGCCCTAGCAAACTAACACATGTGCCCAAATACTGAGTCCATTTATTTCCCTCCAAACCAGCTCTTCTTATCTTCCTTATTTCAGTGGGTGGCACCGTTATGCATCCAGGTGTAGAAATCTGAACTCTGATTAAACATAGCAATTAATGTAGGTTAAGCCATATTCAGTTTTTAGTTGCATCTTCATCTTAAATATCTCTTTATCTCTACCGCTGCCTCTCGGCTTTAAGCAGCTATCATGTGTCACTGATACTGCAGCGATGGCTTCTTGAGCTCTCTTCCTCCATTTTGCTCTTATAAAACATTCTTTGATTGGGAAATTGTTTTAATTAAAATGAAAATTTAACCATGTTGCTCTCCCACTTAAAACTCTTAATAACATCAAGATGGATTAATAGCTAAAACTTTTGAGGGCCTGCTTATCTCTCCAGGTCAATCCTGCATATTTTTCTTTTCAATTCCCCTCATTCCTCAAATGTACTGTTTCCTTTCTTAGGGCCTTTGCACGTGTTGGTTTTGCTGTATGGAATTACTTCTCCCTCCTTTCCTTTTGCCATTCTTCTCTCTTACTGCGTATCTTTCTGATAAATATAATTTTAGCTAACATTTTCTAAACTTTATTATGTGCCAGACATTATTCTAAGCACTTCAAAATATTAACTCAGTTAAGTCTCACCACAAGGATGCAAAGGATGTTCTATTATTATCTCTGTTTCATCAGTTGAGAAACCGAGGTACAGAGCAATTAGAAAGGTTAAGTGACTTGTTCAAGTTTACAAAGCTAGAAGTGCTGGAGCTTGGATTTGAAATTTGGGGGAAATAGCTCTAAAACTTGGACCATTATTAGCAAAAAATATTTTGACTCTCAAAATTAGGTCAAGGCAGTCAGTAAGTGTGCTGTTAAGTGTCATCATGGTTGTAATGAGTTATTACTAAGTTACAATAATGAATATGTTATTTAAAGTCTATCTTTTGCGTTAGATTCTAATGCAATCTCCATGGGATCGGAGACAGTGTTTACCCTGGTAGCCATTATGTCCTTAAGTACCTGTAATACTGCTGTGACCAGAGAAGACATAAGTATTTCTTAAATGAATGTACTGTAAGTTTTCTTATGACAGGAACACTGAACAGGACTGTGTAGTTTTGGTTCCTAGCAGAGTCCTGACCTATAGAAAATGCTCAATAAGTCCAAATCCTTCTTTTAATAAGCACATATTTACAAATAGTGCATTAGAAGGATTTCAACATGATTAAAGTTTTTGTTTCTAGAAGGAGGTTTATTATTAATATGTTACTTAAATAATTTTTGCAAGGCAAATCAGCATCTCCACACTAAACATTGCTCCCATTTCATATAGAACAGAGCCCTTCTCTTTGCTTAAGATCAACTGCAAGTTAGTGCTAAGATTCACTGGTTGTCACATATTGCTGTGCAGCCCCAGGGGTAACTGGTGAAGCAGTGACAACCTTGACCTCAAAGACCTTATTCTTGATCCTGTTTATTTGTGTGTGTGTGTGTCTGTGTGTGTGTGTATGCCCACACACAAGTGCATAACTGGTTTCACCTTCCTCTGGGGTGTATGGTGAAGGAAAGATGAGCTGGACATGGAGGGAGAGACATTAGATAAATCAGATTGTTGAGGACTCGGTTGATAAATATTATCCAGTATTAGAAGGCTCAGTGGTAACCACTGGGAGATACTTCTGTTTGATAACAGTAAAGTTGTTATTGTCATTGTACTTGAATTTATGTGAGAATTTTTTTGGGTTTTAAAGATAAAAGGAAAAGCTTTGTGCTTTTATAGTTGCCTTATAAAACAGAGTTTTTTTTTCATTTCTTGGCTGTATTAGTAATTTAGAGCAGTAGCATAAATGTAATTATTAACAGATATAAAGAAAAAAGGGTAGTAATAGAAGAGAGTCTAGGCAGCATTCAAAAAAAAAAATGGAACTTTTAAACAGCTTGATCAAAGATCATCCAGTTATACCCAGAGAAAAGAACATGTCCCCAGGATCAAAATACTGAATGTCTGTTTCCATTGCCAGAATTATCCTAACAGTGGGAAAAATTCTTAAGCTATTTTACTAGAATTTTAAATAGACCATTTAAATGCTTTCAGTCCTATTCTATCTGAGTAACCTTGGGATTATGATAGCTTCCTTCTAAAGTTGGATTACGAGAGCAAGAATGCCGTGGATGCATTTTCTAAAGTTCAGATTTCATAACAATTATATTTCTCATGTAATTTCTCACTAATAAATTACATTCTGGTATCTGCCTTAATTCTTAATCCATTTTAATTGGCTTGATAATCCCAGGAACTGACAAAAATTCTAGGAACCTTTAAAGCAGAGAACTAGTTTTTTACAATTAAGCAACCTAATTAATGTGCTTCCTGGTTTCAATCACGTTTCTCTTGGCTCAGTTATTAGTATTGTTTTTGTGGTTGAGGTCTTTACTTTGACAATCTGTTGAAGACTTTGAGACCTCTCCCTAAACACACACACTCACACACACAAACACACACACACACACACACACACACACTCCCACAATATATTTCCATGTACTCCTTTTGGTATAGGGATCCTGGGATCCTGAAGCTCATTCACAGATTTGAGAATTAAGAACTTCTTTCTAGCATTACTTTTGGCCTAAACCTCTAAGAGATGCTGAAGGTTTGATTTCATGGCCAGCCATCCCAAAAGAGGAGAGGTGTTCATCTTCAGTGGTCCACAATCCCCAGAGGTTGACTTTCCATAGCGATTGAAAGGTTAAGCATAGTTGAGTGGATTCTTTCCTCTAGTTTTTTTCCCCCGTGTAGCTGGAGTAGGAAGAGCATCTCCTCCCTTCCTGTGGTCAGAATTCTCCTCTTTTCCCCACGAGGCCAGGGAAGATAAGGATTGCTCCATTCTTTTACTCATCATGTATGTGGCATTGGAATACAATTTATAATATATAAATATATTTCACTCTTTCCCTCTGACTTTTTATTGGTGTGTTTTCTATGTATATTATTCTCATCCATGTTTTTTCTCCTCTTACTACACATATATGTAACCAGAAATAATAGCAAACTGTTATAGTGCTTTTATTATGCCAGTCATTATTCTGGCTGGTGCATGCCCACGTGCACACACACACACACACACACATATCGCACAACTTAATCGTCATGACAACCCTCTGAGGTAGATACTATTATTAGCTACAACTTATTTATAAGACTAATAAGGTATAGAATTTCCTGGGTATAGAATTCTAAGTTGCCTGTTGTTTTTCCCCATCAATACTTTAAAGATGTTTCTTCACTCTCCTTTTACTCACATTGTGTCTGATGAGAACACTGATGTAATTCTTAGGTTTGTTCCCTCTATGTCACATATCTTTTTTCTCTGGCTGCTTTTAAGAATATCTGTTTATCAGTACCTCTCAGCAATTTGATTACGATGTTCATTGGTGCAGTTTTCTTCATGTTTCTCATGCTTGGGATTCACTGAGCTTCTTGGATACATGAGTGCATATTGTTTATGAAGTGTGGGAAATTTTTGGCCATTATTTATTCAATATTATTTTGGTTCTTCCCCTCTCTCCTATCCTTTGAGGACTCCAGTGAAGTTTTCCCACAGCCCTCTAATGCTCCTTTTATTTAAAAAAATATTTTTTTCTCTGTGTGTTTCATTTTGGATAGTACCTAATGCTCAAGGTAAGTCTATCTTTTTTTCTGCAACATCTAATCTGCCATCAGTCCTGGCTAGTGTAATTTTCACTTCAGGTGTGGTTGTTTTCATCTCTAGGAGTTCTGAGTCTTCAAAAATATCTTTTATGTCTCTATTTAACTTTTCAAACACATGGAATATAGTGATAATAAGTGTTTCAATGTCCTTGTCTGATTCTAGCTTCTATGTCAATTGTGGATCAACGTCAGTTGATTTGTTTTTCTTCTCAGTATGGACTATGTTTTCCTGCCTCTTTACATGCATGATGCTCTTTGATTAGATTCCAGAGATTGTGAATTTTTACCTTGTTTGGTGCTGGGTAATTCTGTATTTCTATAAATCTTCTTCAGTTTTGTTTTTATTTACTTGGGAATGGTTTGTTTTCTTTTGGATCTGGGAAATTATAAAAGTGACTTGTCAGGTAAATTTGGCTCACTGCTCGGTATAGAATTTAATTATTCTTCACTAATGAGTCAATACCTTCCTGGGTACTCTCTCCTCTGCCCTGTGAATTAAAAGGTTTTACAGTCTTGCTGGTCAGAACAGACATTTGTCTTGGCTCTATGTGAGTGCTGGGTATGTTCCCTCTAATCATTTTCAAAAGATTTTCCTAGCCTTGGATGATTTTTTCACAGACTTGCACTGATCATTACTCTGCCGAATGCTCATGGGGCTGTGGTGGGGAGGTGGGCAGGTGGAAGGTGGTCTTTGCAGGTCTCCAGGGTCTTTTCTCTGTGCCGCTGTCTCCCCTCTGGTACTTTGTCCTGTGAAACCCGGTTGCCTCATCTCCCAGGAATCTCAGCTTTGTCTCTTCAACTTATGGAGCCCTTTTACTTCTCTGTTTCAGACTGAAATTTATTTCAGGGCAGTAATCTGTGGCTCACCTCATTTATTTGTTTTCTTGATTTTTTTTTTCTAATTGTTTTAGAAAAGAGGGTAAAGGATAAATCTGATCACCGTCACTCCATCTTGGCTGAATATGAGTGAACTGGATGTTATTTTTGTATTTAACTTAAAATGCTACATATATGTTTTTATTCTATATACATTCTTTTGAAACTTTTTCTACTCAGTAGTATTTGTCAAAATTTACTGCTGCTGGCACGTACAGAATTAGTATATTCATTTTAACTGTTGTTCAGTAGGAATATCATAATACTTTTTTTTCCTTATTAATGATTTGGCATCATTTTTGAATCAGTTGCCATTAGTAAAATTGGGCAAATCAACTCTCTAACTGGCTCATATTTCTTATCTGTAAAGTGCTGATAGCAATAGCATGTTCATTATGAGAATTATATCATTTGTCTCATTTTGTTCACATGGAGCAAGGTACACAATAGGCACTTAATAATTCCTAACTTGATCTAACTTGCTCTTCTCTTCTTTTCCCTATTTTCTTCTCAGTCCTCTCCTCTTTTTCCTTCTTTACCTTGCCTTTTGTATTCATTAAGCCAGGTTCACTGATTCATTTTAACGATCAAGGAATTATGTCAGATAGTAGTTATTTTATGAACATTTTATGGGATGAGCAGGAAAGACAATTCATGTAAGGCCAAATGGTTGATTTGACTGAACTTCTTGGTTTTTAAAGTTCTGGCCTTCTAGAACTCAACTTTTCTCCTAGTAACAGGAAACATGAGGAAGACCCAAGGGAAAGGCCACAGAGAGTAGTTCAAAGCATTTTAGTTCCTCAGAGAGGTAGAAAAGCAGGGCACTAAATCATATTACCAAGTTGAGGAGAGACTGCTTTTCTCTGTATCTGCTTAATTTGCTCCTGGAGGAGCTAATTCTTTTTACATTTTGGAAACCAAAGCTCCATAGATAAACACTGTGCTTTTTCTGACCCTCCTCTTTTTCCCCCTAGACTTGGTTAAAATTTTCTTAAATCGATCGAAGGGAAAAATGAACCTATGCCTTAGGCCATGCAATTGCAATAGCCTTCTAAGTAGCTTCCCCATTGCCTGTGTTTCCCTCCTCTCCCTCATTCCACACGTGCTAGACTCATCTTCCTTAAGTGAACCTCACAGACATGGATGATTCCCCATTGACCCCTGAATTAAGCACAAAATTCTCAACTGTCTTTCGAGACCCTCCATGATGTGATCTATAAGACGTTTTTCCATATTTATGTATTAGGGAAATCCTTCCTGTATCCTGCATCTCAACTAAATGGGACTGCTCACCCATGGCTGTTGCAGACGGTTGCACAGTCTGTGTACTGCATAAAAGCACACGGATAAGGGAGCTGAAATTCAGCCTGCACTCTTGCCTAGCTGAGCCCTTCTGGAGTTGTGTCTGCCCAAAAGGGGTGTCTTTTTCTAATCTGCACAAATATGAGATACGCCTGACACACTTTACTGTTTCCTGTTCTGTGTGTTTGTGCACGTGTATTATTTTCTGTAGATCCCTTACCTCTTTTTTGTCCAGTGAATTCCTTTTCATCTAATCTTTTTACTCTAATTTCAAAGCATTACTAGTGAAGTCCCACTAGTCCTCATGTTTTTAATTCTTTCTAGGTTAATTTATTTGTTGACTTTTCCTCTGAGTCTCTCTTCTCAAGCATTTCCTAAATCAATATATCTGAATTAGTAGAATATCCACCTTCAAACCATTTTACCCATCTCTATTCCCGCTTTTAGCAGTATGCTACACCAGCTTCTTGGTAGTATGACCCAGCAGCTTCCCTAATTAGTAATTGTCAGGTTGCCTCGTCCCTCCTCTTTACTCCTGACAGTCAACCAAGCATCAAGGCAATTCTACCTCTGGATGCTTCTCATAATTCTTCCCTCTCTTCTATTCCAGTGGCTATTACCTTAGTTCTAAGATTCATCATCTTTTGTCTAGACGACTGCTAACCACTCCTAACTATCATACATTTCAATGCTGCTTGATATTTCAATTACCCTCCACATTGCTGCCCTAGTTTTATTTCTAGAACCTTAATTTATCATGCCATCACCCTATCTCCCAGCATCTGATCAAGAACACAAAACACTGGGTTAGTTGAGCACCCACTCTCCTAAACAGTGCTACACACTTCACATATATGAGTTATATCATTTAAAGTGCACAGTAATCCTGATATGAAGATAATGCTGCATTACAGATCAAGGACCCAAGGCTCAGAAAGGATAAATAATTTTCCTCACATAGCAGTGGCAAAGCAGTGTTTCAAATACAGGTTACTCTGATTGCAAAGCCCTCTTCTTCTAAACCTTACTGCCCCTTCAGAGATTTGAACTTTAATCTTAATATTTCATGTTCTGAATGGCCTTGCTAAATCGCTTAAGTTATGACAATATAAAACTCAGAGGGATTTTTTTCTTAAGGAAAAATGAAACGTGCTTGCAAGTAAGTGTCTCATAAATATAAGTTATTACTACAGATCCTTCAGGGCTTTGATGATATCTGTTTTCTAAAGGCTTCTTGATTCATCAAGTTGAATTGATTCCCATTTCCTCAGTGCATTCATTGCATTGGTTGCCTATTTCAGGGTTTATTGTATTTACTTTTAAATTTTTTCCCTGCAGACTGAGCTTTTTTTTGAAGAAGAAGAAGTCATTGCTATATACCCAGACTTAACAAAGTGCCTGACAGAAAGTAAAATGAACACTACCTGCCCCCTAAAAGAAAAATAAAAACCTTGTGTTAAAACCAATGCATTAGCATGAAAAATATTTAAACCCAGAAAGATATCTTGTTCACCTGCAAAACTAGTAAAGATTTATAGATAGCGGAGACTGTCTCCAAGGGGAAGATTTGAGAAAAGAAGTCGATAAACAGACAGAGGATCATTATTACAATTCAAATATAAAGCATTTAAAATGTTGTTGTTGCAGACCTCTTTAGGTAGCCCTTTCAAGTTGTTCAACAACAACCATTTATTGAGAACAATTAAGGAAAGGCTTGTTCCTTCTTAATCTAAGCCTACAATAGAAATAATGCTCTTGGTCCCAGAGGTCTAAGGGTCCATGACTACAGGTATGGGAATCTGGGTTGTTTTCAATATTTCAATAACTTTTCGAAATTGTTGAATTCTCTGAATTAGATGGCCTGGCTAACAAAATATTTTTTTCTTTGCTCTGTGCCAAAAGTAAAGAAGCACAATTTGAAGTTAAGAACTAATAACTGGCTACTGGTGACATCATGGAAATTATTGGAATAAGCTAGTGGATCAGACACTGTGACAAGACCTACCAGTCAGATGGTCACTGTACTGAAATAAACATGTCCTTTGGGTGATCAACGTTAGCTACAAGTGCGGAGTGAGAATCAAAATGAGTAACTGTAGCACTGAACAGTGGTAAGTGTCTGTGGACTTAATTTTATTATTGTGAGTATGACTTATGTAGTATTATAAGTAATATGATGAACTCAAACATGTAGATCACTGGTTAACATTGAATGAGTGTTAAAAAATGGTAATAATCAATAAGTGAAGTTTTGTTAATAGACTAATCCTTTCAGATTATGGTGTCCACAGTTGAAAATAATTAATAAAAACAAAATTTGGTGATGAAAATATTGATGTTTTTTTGAAAGTACATAAATCTTAGCAGCATAGCAAATTATTTTCACTAAGTGAACACAGCATAAGTACCCAAATGAAGATATGGAACATGACCAGCATCTCAGAAACATCCCTCAAGCACCTACCTGCTACTTACCAGCTGACCCCTCCCTCACCCCTGCCAAAAGGTAACCAGTGTTCTAATTTTAATACCACAGATTAGATTTGTCTCTTTGTATACTTTATGGAATCAAATAATACAATATGTATTTTTGTCTGGCTTTTTACACTTCATCTTATGCTTGTGGCATTCATCCACTTGATGGCATAAAGCAGTAGTGTGTCTTTAATCATTGTTTTATAGTACTTCATCGTTTGAAAATACACTTTAAAATTTTTGTTTTCTTGTTGATGGATACTTGGGCTGTTTCTGAGTTTTGGCTATTGCCAGCAATGCTGCTATGATTATTCTCATATGTGTCAGTTGTTGCATATCTGTACACATTTTGGTTAAGTATAAAACTAGGAGTGGACTTGTTAAGCAATAGGAAGGCATGTGGTCAGATTTGGTAGATTCTGCCAAGCAGTTTTTTAAAGTGGTTTTTACCAATTTTCATTTCAACTAGCAGATTATGAGTTTAAGGTGTTCTGCATCCTAACAGTTGGCATTGTCAGATTGACGGATTGATTGACTGATAAAATTTCAGCCATTCTGGTAGGTGTGTAGTAGAGTCTCATTTAGCAATTCCTCAGCTGCCATTCCTCTTCGCTTAATTCACTGTCGTTTCGTATTGATATCTCATGATTCTATCATTGTGAATGTTCGTTTTCCTATTTTCCCATTTCTACTATCTTTAGCTTAATTCCTGTAACCAAGTATCACCTCTTTTTGTTGTTTTTAAATTTGTGTTTATAATAATTTAGATATCGATTTCGAATTACTGTGCAACAATTTATCCTGCTTTATTTGGTAATACTGACCACCTAGAAATGTCATAGTCAAGTTTTGGGTTTGTGAAGTTTCATGCTAATTTTCATGGATATTCTGCATGTATTTTCCCAAGCTAATTCAAGAGTTATAATTTGCTTGCCTCTAACACTTTGTAATGATGAATGAGGCACAGAAAGCTAACCAAATCCTTTCTGCAAGGAGATATCGCCATTTCTATGCTCCCCATGAAATGTGAGTTGAAGGGATATGAGTTTTTAAAATGTGGTTTCTCCACTGGTTCTTCTTCTTCCACTAACGTTGAAGATCAACATGATGACGTCAGAAGATGGTGGTGCCATTGGTGGAAACAGCCTAGTTCTCTGGAGGAGGAGAGCCTTCCACAGATCAGGAACATTCATTTTGGTTCTTATAGAAGCGAGTAATAAATTTCTAATGTGTTTAGGCCATTTAAAATTTGTGGATTCTTTGTTACATCAGCAAGCTTCTCTTTAATTAATATGAAAATTGGAACCTTGAAGAAGGATACTTCTGCAACAATAATTAAAGTATGTGTCATTGGCTTAATAGTCACAAAATGGCAAGCAAATGCATGTTGGAGGCTGGAAAAATGGAGATCTGTATTATGTAATGACAAAACATTTGGTAAAATTGTAGTCACTTGGAAGCCAGTCAACTACTTACAAAATCTGAAGCTCTAGAGGTACAGACATCTAATTATGCATTAGCTGCATCTTCTTGCATTTGGCAGGGTATTATAAAGCAAAATAAAAGAAAGAATTGGTAGTTTGAAAGTAGAAATAAAAGGGGATAGAAAGATTCCAGAAATTTTGTCTTGCAGAGTTGGAAAACCTGTCTTCTTCCCTATCCCCCAAACCATAAGAAATGAAACTTTACAAAGTTCACAGCAACAAAGAGTCATTAAGATTTCCCAGGTAAACAACCTTGGGACAAAAATCAGACTGTGGGTATTTCCTTCTCAATCAAGCAGAACGTGTCAGATGGCTTCAAGACAGACACTATTGAGTTGTGAGAGAATGGCATGGGAGTAAGGAAGTAAAGAAGTCAGGTAGCCTTGAAAATTACACCCAAGAGAGAAATTTGGTCATAGTTACTGACACATTGGACTGATTGGAAATAGTTACGTAAGAAATCTACCAAGATTTTGAAAGACAGGGCTGCAACCAGCGGTGAGAGGTCACAATGGACAGGAAAGTTCCTAGCAGAGATTACAGTCCAGGGACATCCTCTCCTACCAGGGAAAGGTATTAATGATGCCTGCTCGCCAGGGGTTAGTTGCTGCTGTGACTACGCTGTTTTCCATTGTTTTTTCCTCTTGGGGGGTTCATTACGGGTTTTCTGTCCCTGATCCTCTATTGTCTACTGAGAGAAGGTGGCAAAGGAGAAGAAAAAGCAGAAGGGGAGGGGAAGGAGGGAAGAGAAGGAGAGAGAGAGAGAAATGTGTGTGTGGTGAATAGAAGCTGATTTGTTAATTTATAGGATCACGAGGAGCCACATTAGAACTTGGTGAAGAATGTTGCATTTCACCAGGATGTTCTAAACTTTGACTTGGATGGTTTCTGGGTGGGCTTTGGTTGGTCTCTGTTGGGAAAAGCTTGACTTGAAAAAAACGGATGGCCAGAGGGGTGGACTATTTTAAAGAAAGATAGTAGCCTCCCTCCAAAATTGCGTCCCTCTTTCCATAATGTGGAGTTATTGCTGGGATGTGGTTTCCCTGCTAACAATTACTTCCACCAATTTTAAAATTCACTTTTAAGTCAGGATTTTTAAAAGTCCAGTGTAATTTCTTTACTTGCTTTTTCATCTTCCACCAACTTGATACAGGGGAGCATGACAAGCTTTGAAGCCACATGTTGAAGATGGCAGGACCATAAGATGGAAGGGATCTGTGTCCCTGAATTACTGCTCAAAGGAGCATTTCTAGTCAATCAGAAACACCTTTTTTCTTTTGTCTTTACAGGAGGAAGAAATGAAATTTAATATATTGGAGCTCTTTTTAGGTTGGTTTGTTACAGTTAACATTACTTAACTAAGCTTTGATACAATTACATTTAGTATTCAATACTAGACCGTGTGTTTTAAAATAATCTTTTTTTTTTTTTTTTTTTGTAAATAAGTTTATGTTGGAGGTTCTTGAGTCTTGTTAGTTTAGAATCATTTGAGGGAGTTGAACATGTATGTCCTGGAGAAGTGATAACTAAAGAAAGAAAATATCTGGAATCTAAGACTCAAAACTATCATGTGAAGTTGTATTCAGTGTAGCTTCAAATGCCAGGATTTGCTTCAATTCACAGAAGTTAGAAGATTTTATTTTTTTTTAACCTCTATCTCTGGAGGATCTTTCAAAAAGAGTTGTTTCATGAAGTATTGAGAAATCAGTCATGGAAAACATACAAATAAAGCTCAAATAATCCTGTGCCAGAATGATTGTAGTGAGGATTTCTTTTTGAGTAAGTTAGACTAGGGGATCTCCAAGGTAGTGGTTCTTAATCTTTACTACATCATGGCACAAATGACAATGGTATTTGTGATGGACTGATTAGGTGGCTTTAAGGCTGGAGGCAGCTTGCTGGTACTCGGTTCACCACATTCCCTGTTGGTAGGTAAACATTATCTTTACCTTCCTCTAACCTATACAATGTGCATCTTGGTGCTGTGGCACATGATTTGAAAGAAGATTGCTGAAAAATCATATCCAACTGTTAAGATTGCATGATTTTCCCATAAGAGGATAAAAACATTTGAGATGGCGTTTTGTTCACTCAGAAAGAAGTGGTTTCCATATTAGAAACTAAATGATAGAAAATAGAACAATTACAGATAAAGCATTTCTTTATGCTTCCAGTTCTCAGATCACTGCAACTCTACTGTGATCCTCAAATTTGGCACTGGGCAAAGTATTCTGTATTCTGGTCATTCTGGGAACTTGTTTTCAAAATGAGGGCACTTCATAATAAGTCAACTGGTTTTTAAATTGGTGTAAAGAAGCAAGGAGAAGCAAATCAGCATTTTTGGTCTGTAGCAAAGATTTCAGGGCTTCTGCAGATGAAAACATGTTGAACATAATGCCAGAATAACAAATGAAAATGTTCTTTCCAGAGGGAGTAAGCTGAGCTGTAGATCTTGGACTCTGTCCATATTTACTTCTTTGTTTCAGTTCTGAATTTTTAGCTAACTAGATCTGTTTTATTTCAGCTGGAAGGATATGACTACTTATGTCACAATCAAGATATCAAGTGTGGTAACCAATTTATGGATACACATCGAGGGGAATTATATTACACATTCAACTATGAGCTCAATATTAATCTGCTAAGGAAATGTTCCTTGTAAAATGACCTCATCTTTTCCAAAATTTGACTTCTTGGATTTCAACTATTTTGTGATATTCTTCACAGTGAGGGAAGGAGATGAAGTATCTCGTCAGAAAGAGAAAACAGCTTTCCCATATCCAGTGCATTTTGATGTTTATTAAGTTAAAATTCATTCATTCATTCATTCAACCATCAGACACTTATTTAGAATTTATTCTGTACCCATTTGTGTAAGATGTTGGGAAGGTGAGATGAATAAGAAATAATCCTTGTCCTGAGAGAATTCATGGTTTAGGAGAGGAGATAGATATACATGCTGATGTTTTCCATATAATGTAGCAAATACTCTGGACCCGTGTCTTTGGGATTGTGCACGTAGGGTTAGGAGACCATATTAGGTTGGAGGATGAGTCTGAGGAACAATGTCACAAGTGTGCTGAGCCCAAGCTGGGTCTTGGATTATGTGCTAAATTTTATTTAATTTACTTATTGGACTATTCCTATACATCATACTTTTTGAGTATTTCCCAATATCAGGGCAAGTCTGATCCCTGCCTTCTTAAAAGTTTAAATTTTTTTTCTATTTTTATTTACTTATTTAAATTGAGATGGCAGTGGTTTATAACATTATTATATAAGATTCATATGTGCAATATCATATTTTGAAATCTTTATATATACTGCAGTGTGCTCTCCACCAAAAGTTTAGTTTCCATGTCACCATACAGTGGACACCTTTTACCCATTTCTCCTTCCGCCATCCCCTTCCTCTCTGGTAACCACTACTCTGTTCTCTGTTTTTGTTTGGTTTGTTTGTTTGTTTATTTTATTTTTGTTTCATACAAGATCGAAATATTATGGTGTATGTCTTTCTCCATCTGACCTATTTCACTCAGGATAATACCCTCAAAGGCCATCTATGTTGTTGCAAATGGCAAGATTTTATCTTTTCATATGGCTGAGTAGTATTCCACTGTACATATACTCCATCTCTTTTTTGTTCACTCATCCATGGGCACTTAGGTTGTTTACACACCTTGGCTATTGTAAATAATGCTGCAATGAACATATTGGGTACATGCATCTTTTCAAATTAGTGTTTTGTATTCTTCAGGTAAATATCCAGAAGTGGAATAGCTGGCACATATGGTAATTCTATTCTCAATTTTACAGGACTCTCCATACTGTTTTCCATAGTGATTGCACCAATTTACATTCCGAACAGTGTGAGAGAGTTACCTTTTATCCACATTCTTTCCAACACTTGTTATTTCCTGCCTTTTAAAAAAATTATTTATTTATTTATTATTGCATTATTTAATTTAAAAAAATTTTTTGGTGGTGGGGAGGTAATTAGGTTTGTTTACTTTTAGAGGAGGCACTGGGGATCAATGCCAGGACCCTCTGCCTGCTAAGCACGTGCTATACCACTTGAGCTATACCCTCCCTGCCATTTCTTGCTGTTTTGATAATAGCCATTCTGACAGTATGAGGTGATATCTCACTGTGGCTTTGATTTGCATTTCCCTAATAATTAGTGATGTTGAACATATTTTCCTGTTTAACATAAGAAGGCCTTATGGTTCTCTGTTTTCTTTAGAAAAGTGTCTATTCAGATCCTCTGCTTTTTTTAATTGAGTTGTTTGTGTTTTGTTATTGAATTGTATGAGTTCTTTATATATTTTGTCTTTGTTTTATTTTTGATTGCCTGCTTTATTATAATATTTGCTTTATTGCAATATTCACTCTATTGTGGTGGTCTGGAACCTAACCCATAATATTTCTGTGGTATGCCTGTACAAAGATGAAATATTCGTTAATTATTGTCCTTAGGGTATACATATGAGTTTTGGGGAATTGAAGAAAATTGGATTATTCCAAAAGAATACTTTAGGGACAGCTAATAGTAGCTGAGATTATTGGAAAAGAAACAGGGGAATCAAAAGAGCAAAGCCCTTTATTATAACAAGATAGGTATGAAGGATGAATTCTTTAAAAAGTAAATTATTAACAACTTTTTACTATCTTTTGAATGGAGGATGGAATTGTGAAATTTTATCAGCTAAAAGCTGAATTACAGTCATATGATGTAAGTATGAAAGGAATTTTCTCATATATTGATGTTCTCTCTTATCAGGAGCAGACAATTGAACACTTAAAGGAGCAGAGGGACAGAGATGAGCAAGAGAAGCAAGAGGAAACTGATAACTACAACAAAAGATCTTAAAGACTGGAAAGAAAAAGCCAACCTATTGCAATGCAACCTCTCAGAGAAAAGAGCCAAGATGACCAAAATCGAATTATTTGGTTTGCTTAGTCAGTGCATTTTGTGTATTTGGTTTTGGTGTTTACATAATGCACAAAAAAGCATTTGATGAAATTTTCCTTAATATTCTTATAGCAGGCCTTTTGGAAAGACCTAAGGGATATTTCAGCTTTACAGAGACACAGTAGATTGGATCATTTAGGTCCTAAGTCTTATCTCTTTCAGTGTGTTATGAGTTGGTTTACTTGTTAATAACATTTTTATAGATCTTAAAATAACTAAAGCCCAGTTACATTTGGAGATACAACGTGCTAATGGTAAGAAAGGTGACAGACAAAAGGAATATGCAAAAAGAGGTCCGTTATTTATTACAGCTCTTAAAGTGCAACTCAGCATTGGCAGAGAAACCTTAAGTGGTTGTTAACAAACAGAGCCACACATTAAGCACTTTGCACATATATAAACTTTTGATTATTTCCACAAGCCTACATAATAGGTACTATTATTATCCCCATTTAAAATATGAGGGTTCTGTGTCACAGAGAGGTTAAACTTTATTCCAGACCAGGCAGTCTGTCTCTAGAAACTATGTTCTTATATGTTACGTCAGGTTGACAGGCCCTAATCATTTGGACTGTACTCCAATTTGAAATGTGCAACAGCAATGTAGATTACTTTGATAGGATTTACACACTGAAGAAATCTCCCTCTCTGTCTCTGTCTGTCTCTGTCTCTCTCGCTCTCGCATACACACACACACACACACACACACACACACACACACACAACGCTGAATACAAATGGGTAGCTAATCTTAGTCTAATCTAGTAAGATCACTCTTATAAAATATTTTAATTAGTATCTTTAAGACCTCAATGTCTTTTGGCTTAAAAACTTAGTGTTTTATATTTTTTTTTTCAGGCCCAATTCCCCTGCTAGGTGGCATCAGATTGTAAAAGGGAGTTTTTCTCATGTGAGGTTTCGTTTCAGAAGTATGTCTAGAAAGAAAGATACTGTGTGGTATTTCCTTTCCTGCCTGTGCAGGTGATGGTAAAGTAATGGTACGCGGCAGCAAGTCTCCCCTCAGACCAGTTTTGTGATGTGGTTTCAAAGCTGGATCAGTGACTTCTCTGACCTACTTTTAACTTTCCTCTACTTCCCTGAGGAAATATACTTCATATGCTAGGGGACATGACTTATGAAAGGAAAGATAACATTTTATAAAATACTATCATCCTTACTTTAATATGATCATTCCAGTTTTGAGTATGCTTTTATCTGAAGTGCTTTGTTTATCCTTTAAATTGTATAATTTGCTGTCAGATTGTTTTAATAATTTTCTCATGAAAAACAAATAGCCTTATCTTGTTTAAAACATAAGGTTAGTCTTTGGCTTTTTAATTGGTGTGTTTAATTACAAAGGAGTCTAGCTGTGAATGTGTTCTCCCTTTCTTTGCCTACGATTCGGTGAGCTATTTTGAATTGGAGCCGTAGGTATTTTTAAGCCCAAAAAGATTATTTTTGAAATATCTGTGATTCTTCATTCTGTTTCTATTTTTCTTACTTTTTCCTTGAGAACCTTTGTATTTGTTAGACAAGCTCTCTTTTCTTACTCCCTTTGTGCATCCTTTCTTCATTTTAATATCTTTATCCTTTGCCTTTACTTTCTGAGAAACTTTTTGGTTACCCCAAATTTTCCTCCACAGGACTCACTTAATAATCTGAGGTGACCCTTCTGTTTTCTTATACATCTCAATGAGCTTTAATTATGTACTGTGTTCGAGATTTTTTTTTTTTTTTGAAGCATTTTTCTAAGTGCAGCCAGATCCTTTTGTATCTCTGCTATCATGGCAAGCCATTCCCTTTTATTATATACAGACTCTTGAGCATCTTCCAAAATTTTCCTCTCTTTTGGAGAAAACTATTTTCAGCAATATGTTTTTCTTCTAAGCCTTCAATGCAATGGCTCCTTTTCTTTGATGGCATATATCTTTTCAGAAATCTTACGACTTTTGCCCAAGGCATCTTCTCACCATTGAATAGAAATTTTTCATTTTCCAGCAAGTAGACAGGTGAAGGATGAGGTGTCCTAACCTCTTTCAGTGTCCATTTGCATGCGGACATCTAGCCTTGAATGACACTTTTGTGTTCTCAGCTCTTAGGCTCTATTTGTTGAGCATATGGATACTCATCCACTGAGTCTGCACTGGAGGGCTCATTTTGGCTTTAGTTGTTAGTATCTTTGTCTTGGCCAGTGAGTCATACTCCATTGGCAGCCCTTCGTTACAAGTGATGGATGTGAAAGTTGCCCCTGAAGCTCAGCGCATACTCACCCATTCTCTCCCTGTGCCTCCAACCTGCACTTATTCCCGCAATATATCAGAAGCCACCTGTTCCAACTGTGCCCTGTTGGCTTTCCTGGGAAACTTCACACTCCACCCACCTGGGCTAGGCCCCAGCTACGGTCACAGAGGAGTCTCCATGGATTTCAAAAGAGAACATTTCCTGATGGAGGGGCTTGGTGAAGAGGCCAGCTCTGCTATCGCAGGATGCTGGCAGTGGGGCTGGGTCGGAAATGAGAGCAATGCCCTGAGGCTGTTCTACAGGGTAAAGGTTCCAGGAATTGGCGACGACGTACTCCTGGGATGAATTTTAGGCACTACTACTGCTGGTCTTGAGGATAAGGGACCAGAGTATTTTGGATGCTGCAGGCTTAGGCCTTGTCAGAGGTCACACTGAGGCCCTACTAACCTGCACTAGAATCCCACGGCATTGCCTTGAAGGCAACAGCCCCACGGTCCGTGCATGCGCAGTTCACGCCCCCATTCTGGCCTGAGGCAGGCGTGTGGCTCGTGGCCGGTGCCCAGACTCTGGCCAAGAGCCAGGTCCCCGATACCAGGCTAGGCCCCTGGGGCAAAGTGCCCCACCACTGAGTGACTCTGATTAGGGCGTCGGGGCCGAATCATCAAGGACTGGTGGTGAGAGCCTGACTCCTCTCGAACACCGGCGCTGGCGGCGTCCAGGTGTTTCTCATCCCAGGAGCCGCTGGCCGGCCCCCTTGAACGCCCGAGATCTCGCGAGACTGGCTGCTTCCGGGAAGAGTGGGTCGAGGCGGCGCGCGAACGCTCGGGCGGACTCCGCCAGCCTCCGGCTGCCCCAGGCCGTGCGTGTGCCTGCTCACCCTCTCCTGCGCCTCCACGTGAACCTGCGCTTCCCGCCACGTACCCGAAGCCGCGGAGCGCACGCTGTGGCCTCCACCCGGGTCCTGTTTGCCATTCTGGGAACCCCGGCCTCCACCCACTGGAGTAGGCCCTGGCCCGACGGCGGCCTCCTTGAAACAAGAAAGTAAGTCACCAGCGCTTCTGTCTCTGCTTCGAATACTTTTCCTTATATTATTCTATTACACACTGTTCAGCTCTCCTTACTATCACTTTATATATTGAGAGCTTTAGTTCGGGGTGGCTTTGAAAACAAACGGTCTGAGAGGAGGACAAGTTTCCAGGTTGAATGGCACGTAATCCTAATGCAGTTCAGCCAGGTCCTTTTATAATATAACTGTAGCCCCTGCATCCCAGACTCAGTGGTATCTGGCTGGAGTTGGTCAAAATATTTTCTTGAATACTTTTCAGGCCTCTATATTCTGGTGGGGTTTGTGGAATATATTCAGGGCCTTTGGTTCCTAACCAGTGTCCACTGAATGTTACCGTTAGTAAAATGTGATTTGAGCAAAATATGGCATTTCTAAATCTTTGATTAATAATATCATTACAAGCTTTTATCTTTCCATGTATCTTTGTGGATTGTTAGTGCAGTGTAAAGCTTCTAGTCTGATACCCTGTTAAACTGGGAGACCTGCCCTCTCATCTCTATTTCCAGTCTGTTTTTATGTATATATTTAGATCATCTCCTTCCCAAAGGATGCAAGACACAAAGTGTGAGAGAATGTCTGAAGAACGTTAGGTATATATAGTTAACAGATCTATTGTTCTATTAACCTATCATCTGTCCAACAATCTATTATCTAATATCAGAGATTTCATTGGCCTTTTAAGTTGAGGAGGAGAGCATGTGCAAAGGACAGGGAGACCATCACATCACGTTAGGAAAATGAGTAGTTGTTTGATGTTACTTTAAGTGTGGAAAATGTTGGGAGCTAAATTTGCTAAGGCAGGATGAAACCAGATTTGCTAAACTACAGTTTTAACTGCACCTGTTGTCAGTGTAGAGACGGTGGAGGTCATTAAGCACCAGAATGACTCGGTTCAGATTTTTATTTTAGGGCTTCAGTAGCTGAGGCAGCCACAGATGAGCTGGGAAGGGGAGGAATCAGTTTGGGGACTGTTACCATAACTTAGGTGAGCGTTTCTAAGAGCCCTCATTAAGACAGTCTTGTCGTGGAGATTGGAAGACAGGGAAGGTGAGAGATTTGAGGAGTACTAGGTGATAGAACAGATGATGGATTTGTTGTGGTTGAGGACAGAGAGAGAACAGTAAAGGATTATATTGAGGTTATTGGGTACATGTTAATTTCTCACAGTGTTAAAGTATATGGAAGAAGCAGCAAGGATTTGGAGATTTGCCTTGTGACATTTTAAATTTGAGGTTTCTGTGGGACAACCAGAGAGAAAGGAATTAACATTTATTAACCACTTACTGTGCACCAGGCAATGTACTGGAAACTTTCATGATTAAGGTACTGGGGCCCAGATTTGAACCCAGATCCATCAGTGTCTATAATTCCAGTAATGAGAGGCTGAGGAGCATGGGGGTGTCAGTGGAATCACCCAGGAGCCAGGGTGCCTGGGTTCATGTCACCTCTGCCAGTTTTCAGTTGTATGTCCTGAAACAAGATCCTTAAATATTTTGTACCTCATTTTCTCTTTGATTAAGAAAAAAAGGTGAAACAATGGCACCTACTCATAAAGTTGGTTTTTGAAGTTTAAATGAATTTGTATGTGTATCATGTGTATATCATGCATATATGTATGAATATATGTATTATATACACATTATTCAAGAAGTTTTTCTATGTGTAAAGTTCTATATAACTGCTAGTAATAATATTATTATTGCTATTATTAGTGCTATGCCATATACATTGAAGGTGTATTTATTTTTTAGAGATATCTGTATCTAAAGATATATACACCGAGGCTAGAAAAAAAGTTTAAATACTACAATGTAGGTCATAATTAGTGCCATTGAACTCAAAGATACTTTATTCTTTTTGGTTCTAAAATTATTTTGAATACATAAAAAGTCTGAATTTCTAGATGAGAGCTTTATTTTCTAAAATGTCTTATATTCTAATACAATAATAATTTCTCCAAAGTATATACTTGAGAAATTTTCACTGTGCTTTTTTTTCATATAGTAAAACCCCCTTTGGTGTCTTTGGTAACTTAAGTTTATCTAGGTTTTTCTAGAAACACTTTTGGGACTTCATTGAGGAGGAGGGAAGAAAGCAGTTTTCATAAGTAAGTGTAAAGCACAGGGTAATCTTTTTCAGAGTAATGTAATAAGAGAGCCACTGATGTCCTGAAGGATTCAACCTCCAGTTCTTGCACAGTATTTCGGAAGAAAATTACAATAACGAGAAAATGTGAGCACTATGGGTATATGAAACTGGGATTTGCTTTCAAAATCATCTAATATAGGCTTGGAACTGGTAGCCTTCTTAATTGTGTATTACGGGTTTGACCGAAATGTTAGACTTCTGTCCAGGCTGTTACGGTAGTTTTGTAAACTCTTCATTTTGTTCATTTATTCATTTAGTTGTTAAATATCTCTTGATCTCCTTTTATGCTCCATATTCTGTGTAAAGGGCTCAGATACAGGGCTGACCAAGGGACACTTCTCTGTGACAGACAATTCACTGTCATATGGGAGGGACAGATATGGAATGGATTACTAAGCACATAGCATTGTGGGATACAGAGTAAGACCTGAAGGTGTTGGGGGGCGGGGGTGAGAAAGTCTTCCTGGAGAAAATGGCACTTTAGTGGAAGCTTTAAGGATGTGTGGAGTTAACCAGATGGAGTGAGGGAGAGGAGGGAACGATGTTCTAATTACGGGGAGGCAGCATGAGTAGTCATGCAGGTGAGGCATGGCCTGGCAAAGGCAGGAGACTCAGCCTTTCATTGTTGCCGGAACGTGATGAACAAGGCCTGGCTACATTCTTGGGAGCGGGAGGGGGCAGCACTCAACTAGACCAGTAATGAAGGAGATGGAGGCAACAGACATGGGCACATTTTAGGTCTATTTATTATTTTAGTGAAGAAGACATTCTCAGCTAGATACAAAGTCTGGAAGACTTGAGAGAGAGAAACTTAACTATATGTTTTATAAATACATTTTTTTTCAGCAAAAAACTTTTTTATTTTTTTATTTAAAAAAGCCACATGCAGGTAGCAGATAAAGATCTAAACCTCCTGGAATGTATAGGGCTGTTAAATATCAATAAGGAATATCCATGCAAACGACCTATTCTCTCTGCATCTGGCAGGAAGGGGCCTTGCTTTTCTGAAGACTCAGACTCTGAGGAAGGCTTCTCTGCCTGGCCTGAATCTTACCTGCCAGCAGTTATGTTATGTCAGCTGGTTAAGATCCTGACTGTCACTCTGAGTCCCCCAAACCCATAATAGAAAGTAGCAAAGAAATAATGGGAGACTCTTTATCTTCTTAGCTTATCTTGTCCTCTAAGCTAAGTGATATGTGTAGGCTGAGGTATAGGTGACTATGCATTTCAGTAATACCAAGTATGGGGTATATTAGCCAAGAAATATACGTAGGGGGATAAAGAGAGTAAGTACACATTAATTGCAGGAACTGTTAACTACATCTGTAACCTAGAAAGATTTCTTACACAACGATGGTGGCATTGCTCTCGTAGGAACAGAGTTTTTCTTTTTTTTTTTTAGCAAATATGTCTACAGTAAAACAGGAGGGCGATATCCTTTACAGATTGAATACCTCTTACAAACTAGTATCAGCTGACTTTTGCAATTTGCAAAATAAAAGTTTAAGAATTGCAGAGTGTTTTTATTCTACCTCTCTGATGCCTAGATAAACTCACTCATTCATATGTATAGCTGAGAAGGGAGTGAGGTGTGCACCCTCTACTTAAGCCTTATGCATAATTCAGAAGAAATGTGCAGCTCTCTTCTTCTTCTTCTTGGTTCTCTAAAATACTGAGATTAATTTGTTCTTCTGTTTTGGAGCCAGCTCCATAGACAAGGCAGTACACTGCATTTTCCTGGCAAGGATAGATTGTCAGGACTTTATATCTACTTATTTACTTTGGTTTCCTTTTGTAAGTTATTAGGTGCACTTCAATAAAGGAGATAAATTAGAAGGGTACATGAAAGGAAACAAAACACCATTTCCTATTGTACATGTTGTATAAATTTTCAATATCTTCTTGTTCCCAATAGGGGATTGAGTCCCCAGGTCATATTAGAGAATATAGATTGGGTTTGTAGACTGAAAGTTCTGTGAAAATAAGTTTGGTTGTAGTTTGTGGGTTTAAGCTAGTTATGAATTTTCTAAACTAGAATCAGCTCCATTGTTATTCTTAGCAGGAACAACAACAGCATAAACAAACATGTATTTGAAGTCTTATCTGCTTGCCATACTTTAGATAGTTTTGACTGAAGTGGTCAAATTCCTGTATGAAAAATTACGGTTTGTAATTCAAAAAGAAAAAAAGAACCAATGAAAACCAAAACAGGCATCCTTAGTAACTGTTTCTCAGCCAGATGCTTCTTGAAAATTCAGGCGACTTCAGAATACTTTTAAATTGCTGAAGGTACTGCAACTAATACAGCTACAAAGGGGAAATAGTTATTCTTAAATGTCATCTATTTGCTGGACCTGAACTCGGTAAGGATTCAGACTTGATTCATTCAATTACTGTTCCCAGCAGTGTTCTCACAAGCATATTGCTTTTTTGGCTGCTCAAGAAAACTGAAATAAGATTGGGCTGTATGCAAGAAAGACCTCAAAGAAAGAAAGAAAAGGTTATTGGCTCTAAAAACTACTGACAGGTCCATTTTAATAAGTTGTGTTGTTTGAATGAATTGAAATATAAATTTTTTTTTCGAAGTCAGAAAACAGATGTTTTAGAAAGAATCATAAAATTGACATTAAATCCAAAATGAGTTTTAAATGTTGTCTTTTGTAGTTTCAAAACACAGCACTCTAGTTTGATGATAAATTTATATATTCTGTATTATGTAGTGCAGGAAAATGTAGCAGTTAAAAACTGATAGAGTTAGGTAAAGAAAATTTCCATCATTATTGTGCCCATTTTCTCTTTATGAGTCAAACATTTGCATAGATGCCTCATGCATCAAAGCTATCTTCCTGTATTTAAAATAATATGCTATGTTACTAGAAAATAATATCATAAGGGCTTTTATTAATTTCTGCAGTAAGCCTTGTCTAATATGGTTCTAACTATGTAGTATGTTCTCAATAAAGGTTGCTGAACTGGAAAAATTTGAAAGCTTTCTGACTTTAAACATCTACTCATATGTTAAATTTAAAACTAGCACCATGGTAAAATTTTCTTGAACATTATTTGCAAATTAAAAAAATTACCTATTAGGAAATTATTGGCTGTTGATTTGTTAAAGTCTCACAGACAAATAATTATTTGACACATTTCCCCCTAATGTAGTGAAATACTTATTTTAAAACAGTTATTTATCTGTGGCCTAGAATTGTAATTCGAATCTGTCATCAAGTGGCTCTCACTGATAGTGCAGTGTCATAGCTGATTGACTGAACCACGCTGGAGTTATTGCGCTGGTTTCTTGCTTTCAGGGCTGTGCAGTATACATAGAAAGTATATTTTGAAGGAAACTGAACCACTTTGTGATGAGAAAATACCTCCTATGAGTCATTTCCTATTATGTTCTCTTGTAGTGAGTTTTAGAATATTATAATTTTAATGAAGCAATTTAGAGAAGGGTATTTCCTCAGAGGGTCATTAGTAATACATAAAAAATCTGTCACCTTTGACAAATGGGTTTAAAAATAAATGAATGAAATGTATTATTTATAGCTTCTTTTTCTGTCTGGTGATTTTTATTGGGTGCCTCTTTTCTAACTCAGTAATGAGAGTTTCTTACTACCTAAAGAATATAAATTGGGACCTTATTCTTGTTTGTCTTATTGTACATCTGATGGATTGCAGATAGAATTGCATCCATTAAAAAAACACATTAAAACAAAAGTAGACTTAATAAAAGTCCTACAAATCACAGATGGACTATTAAGTAAATATTAATCTTTCCTCCTCAACAGACGTTTTATCAAGATTTTTCTCTGGGTGGAGGGTTAGGTAGAAAAGACTGATACATGACTGGTGACATTCTCCCCATCAAGTTCTCTGGAAAGATGCCTGTTGACCCATTATCAGCCCTAACGGAGCCCATTGCTCTTTGAGGCACTGCTGCTTTGCCTTGTGTCCCAGGTTAACCAGTTTAGCAGAGCAGAAGGAAACAGGCTCTCTATATCTGAGAGAGTTACCGAGGCCCCACGGTAAGCCGCTGGCATCCCCAAGTAAGCCGGCTTGAGGAGACCAGGGAGTTGCTTCAGCGTTTTCAGATCGCTGACCTAGACTCTGATGTAAGGTGTTAAATAACAATTTAAAGTCTTAATTAATTCTGCAGCTTTCCAGGGACACCTAGCACACTCTTAGAATGGACATAAGTCTATATTAATAACCATAGTGATTCTGCATCTATGATTTTATAATACAAACATGCTTGCAAATATTTGACCCTTATAAATATTTTCCAAATGTATTCCAAAGCAATAATGTTGACTAGGATTCTGAAATCAAATATTATTTTGTTGTCATTGTTCGTTGTTTAAATATTTCATCAGGAATCTGAGAGCTTTATTATGCTCATATACATTGTAATTCTCCAAGCCTAATTTGACATAGTCCTTTCTTTTCAATTTTATTTATTTTTTAAGTAAGATCATCCACCTACTTGGGAAATTCATCTATAAATATTCCTTTCTACTTTTTGATGTGGGCAATAGGGTGGCTGTAGCACATTTTTTCAACTATGGTGTTACAAGGCATTGAAAATAAAAAATTCATGATCCCACAAAAGCAAAGTTTGTGTAACTGTGGTTTAAGCACTGTAAACCACAGTGTTAACAATAGATTTTCCTTGTTAAAGAGGGTTCTTGTAATGAACTGTGTGGTATACAATATAGGTATGAAACTGTTTTTGTAATTCTCCTATACCTTTGGCTTCATTCTTTTCTTAGGGTTGAGTATTCAACTTAAGATTTGGAAAATATCCTCATTATGCTACAATGTAACTGTTGTTTAAATTATACAAAGAGACCATAAACATTGCCAGGGATAAAGGTAAATATTTTATAGTATTTTGTCAGTCCAAAAGAGATCATATGAGTTGATTAAATATAGCTTCTATAGGAATAGAAAACTTTGACTTAAATAATGAAAACAGCTATAATTTCTCCAGAGAATTGACCCACTCAGTAAAGTTGTTTTAAAATAAAAAACGTATTTTTCTAGTTGGAGTAACTTTTTCTACCAAATACTGCCTTAAAGTTTTAAATGAGCTTAGACCAAAAACCTCACAAAACAAATGAATCTGTAATACTTTTGACTCACTGGCTTGTAGTTCACCTTTGCAGAAACTGCTGAAAAAGCACATTTATTGCACCTGCAATAAGGATGGGGCTGGCTTTCTGCCAAATTGCAAGAGACACCGCTTCTCTCCCACCTCCCAGAGTGCCTGCCTCCTGTCTAGGTCATCCTCTTCAAACCTCTACTCATGGTAGCATTTCAGGTACATTGTAAGACAGAGAAGGAGATACTTGGGATCTGAAGGCCTGACCAGTATTCCAGATACCACATTGCATAAGCCAACACCCCTTCAGTCTGTCGGAACGTAGGCCTGAACAAGGGGACCGTCTAGCTCGCTTTACTTTTTTTTCTTTTTCGTTAACGGAGGCACTGCGAATTGAACCCAGCACCTCGTGTATTCCAAACATGTGCTTTACCACTGAGCTATACTTCCGACCCTAGTTCACTCTAAGTGGAAGTCCAGATGACTGTCTATAAGCACCATTTTAGCAGCAGCCTTAATATTCAGAGAACTGTTGTACCAATGATGGCTGGTTCACTTTAGTATATTAAAGCACTAATGAAACATTAAGGTGTTCAGATGCATTCTGTTAGTCCGATAGCTGGTCTGCCAGATGATGTGAATGTGAATGGTAAAGGAGGTAAGAGGAACCAAGGAAGGCAAAGATATCTTTATGTCAGAAAAAGACCCAGCAGAAGAAACAGCTATACTTCACAATAGATCTCCCCCTCTTCTCTTTGGCACCCATGTATGCCACTTGTACTTACAGGGGCCCTGGACCACTCTGTGCTGCTGCTCTCTACTGTATATAAACCAACGTGAGTTTCAGAGGATAGCTTGTTAAAGTGACCCACAGTCTCTGTGTGTCCAGAATTGAGGCATTTCCTGGGATGTAGGAAACCTGGGTGCTAAAACCAGAATAGTCTGGGGCAAGCTGGGATGGTTGGCCACTCTATTAGGAGACAGCTAAATGTTCTTTGGGCCCAGCCCCGCTTTCCATCCAGCTTTGAACTATGGTAGTGATGATAGCTCAGTGGAATGGAGACAGCATGGTTTTTAATATTGAAAGGTCACCACTTACTTTGTTTGTGACTAAGCAAGGTAGAAAAAAATTTCTGACCTTCAGTGTTTACATTTGTAAAGTGAGAACGATAAAGTTTATCTCACAGAATTAAAGGATTTGATACTTGGGAAAAGCTCAACAATGAGAGCACTAAATAAATGTCAGCATCCTCTCATTTTCATAGGAGCTTTGAACCTTTAAGCCATAAGACAGTGCTTTTTTACAGAAAACTTCATGTAAGTCTAAATTTCCACTGTAATGCTGAACTTCTCTAACCCTTAAAATTGGGAACAAGAAATAGAGTCTTGTATTTAGGGTTTATTTTGAAGTCTTTGAACATAAATGATCAGTAGCTTTTGAGATGTGTTACATTAGGTGAACATTTTTTTTTCCCCAATAATGTTGTGTACATAGCATCAGATAACTTTGGTTTGGTTAGCTCAGTAGGAAAAGTCAACTGTAGCTAAAATTGACCTACTACTTTCCTGATTCAACTTGAAATTTTCATCAGAGTGGTAAATCTGGTAGCTAGGTTGAATCCTTATGAACCATAGAGTAGCTCTGGATTAAGTATGGCACATTTCAGTCAAGCCATACCATTTTATCTCATTTCCACCCTCCTCCAGTTATCAGGACTCACTAAGTCTGAAAATATAGCACCTTTTTGGTATGGAAACAGAAACACATCTTCTCTGTGACTCTTAATGATATTTGGTTACATATTTATATCTCTGAGATTTTTGGATTTTTCTTCCATACTTTTTGTTGATCATGCACTTTAAGGCAACTTTCGCACATAATTAAAATCTTAAACTAAGAGGAGAAAATAAACTTTGAGCTTATATCACTAAAATGGAGTTTGTTATTTTTTAAACATCTCTTTTTTTTCTTTTTGGTTTTACTAATATATTTACTTAAAAAAAGTAAACAGAAATATTACTGTTCTCCAAAGGCCAGAGATAGGAAAAAGCTTTGCATAAATCTGTGCAATACGGGGAGCCGTTGTATGGGTTCATATCCTCCCGCTGAAACTCCACTTCCCTGTGTTCCAGCTACTCTTAAAACTCTTTAACTGTTCTTATACTTGTCATTGACTCTGTGCTTTTGCACATGCTGTCCTTCCTTCTTGGAATGCCCACTCTGTACTCTCCTAACTATTTGGCAGATGGTTTAACAGGCATCCTAAGTTTCCAGTAGTGCTTTTGGTCTTTTCCATTATCTCAAGAAGGGACTGTTCCAGATCAGTGTAATTGCTTGTCTGGATCTTGGCACAAAAGCACATGGAACAGAGCTAGAGCCTGAGTTAGAGCCATAGCTGATCTGCACCCTGCATGTATCACAAATGAGTGTTGTGTGTTTATTATTGTAAACCATTTGATAGATTCACTCCTTGAGTCTTTCTTTTTGCTTTTTTTTTTTTTTTGTAATATTATTAGCATTCACTAAAATCTAGTACTACTTACCACTACTTAAGTATTTTAAATATGTTTAGATAAGATGAACTTAAGACCTCTGTGAGGCAACCTCAGTTCATAAAGTGTGTCTTCCAGCCAGTTTGTCACTCAGGCTAGCCTGAGCCACCACATACCTGCACTTGACAACCAATGGAAACTTACCATAGATATTCCAGCACAACTCTTGTTCCAGTAGGCAGTCTCTGAGTTGATCCAATAATTTCCACCTCCTGGTATTCATGGCCTGTGTACTTCCCTCCCCTTGAGTAATTTACTTCTAACCAACACTGTACCTCAGCGTTGAGGGGATGCCGCTTCTGTTACTAGATTTCAAAATATTCTCACTTTCGTCTTGGCAGCTGACTCCTTTGCAGGCTTCGATGAAGCAAGCTATATGGAGAGCTTCCACATGGCAATGAGCTGAGGTTGGCCTCTGGCCAATGGTCAGCAAAGAACTGAAGCTGTCAGTCCAACAACCTGTAAGGAGTAGAATCTTGCCAACAACCATGTGATCCTAGATACTTCCCAGTCAGGCTTTTAGATGGGATGGCAGCGCTGTCTGCCCCCTCGGTTGTAGCTATGTGAGAGAGAGCCTGAAGAAGCAGATGTAGCGCTTGACCGGCAGAAGCTATGAGACAGTAAATGTGTGTTGTTTTAATTCTCTAAGTTTGCAGTCATTTTTAGAACAGAAATAGATAACTAATATACCTCTATATGGCACTAAAACCTGCCTAGTGATATTGGCATTAAGAGAGTTTACCTAAAAATAGGGGTGAAGATTTAACAGATTTACCAAATGAAAGATGAGGGAGGGGAATGCTCCAGGGAAGGAGAGGACAAGTTTGATAACCCAAGATGAGAAAGAGTCTCTCCCTTTGGATCAGAGAGAGATAAGCCTGTTTAAATAGGTTGAGGTCAGACCATGAAGGACTGGTAAAGTCTGTTTTTCAAAACTAGGACTTTATCCTGAAGGAAGTAGGGGCTTCATTGGTTGCTTTCAACAGACAAAGAACATGATCATAGTTTGTCCTTAGAAAAAAACATTTTGACTGCACTGTGAAGATTGGGATTGTATATTAGAGTTCAGATGAGGAAGCAGAGTTATGATGATTTTATGGAATTAGAGATTTACTATAGGAAATGAGCCTTACACAAATGTGGGAGGACCAGGGACAAAAAGATCTGGAAAGGGAGCTTAAATCTGAGAAGCCAAGCACACCTGGTCACTGGCGGGAATCTGAAGAAGCTGTTCATGGAAAAGTCTACGGAAAGTGTTTTGCCTCTACGTGGCTACTTCCTCTGGGGTCCATAGATAAAGATCTGACTGTGAGCCTGGAGTTGGGAAGATGAGCTGGACATGCTTCTACTCTTGTTCCACATTTTTTTTGTTCATAGTACTCATAACCTGTAATATACTACATGATTTCTTTCTTTATGATGTTTATCGTCTCTCAGAAATATAAGCTCCATGGGCACTGGGATATTTGATTGTTTGGTTTATTCATATCTTCTCAGTAGGCTAGATCTAGCCTAAAACAGTGCCTGGCTCATAAGAGACGTATAACAAATAGTAAATTTATATAATTTATTATAAAAGTATGTGGGCATTTTGGGGGTGATAATTATCTAAATTGATTAATTGGCTCTATTTTGCTTATGTTAAAATGATTAAAAATTATCTCAAACATAATTGCAAACTTTAAGATGTTTATATAAAAGAATTTAAGGCATTTTATTTTAATTCTTACTTTACTTATTGTAAAGTTGAAAATCAACCTAATTTGCCAAAAATATTTTTTTTTTAACTTCACAAATTCAGATGATATATACTTTTACGTTGATAGTCACATGGAAACAAAGATCATTGCTATTTTTCCTTAATATTTATCTTCAGTTCATATCTGATTAGTTCATTTTGGATGATTCACTTTCCAAAATACGAAGTTACCTGATGGTTCTGCATTTTCACATTATTAGGCTGTTCCAGCAGTTGTAATTTTCCTAATCTCCAATCCTTGTCAAGTTCTTATGCTTGTTCTCCATGTTGGGACCTTAGATCAGGAAGTAGAAGATTCCAGTAACTTGCTTTCTTGAGATAAAGCCACTATAAAGTTCCTTGAGTAACTTGCCATTGCATTTCTCATTATTGGTGTTCAACAGTTTCTTTCGCTTTAGAAGTCTTTATGAATACTAATACTGCAAAGATATGTCTGGTTTTGATTCATAGATTCAAGCGTGGTGGTTCATTCTTTACCACCTGGAAAACCCAATGAAAAGATCATTTTAAACATGAGCTTGTTTTCATACATATACAGTGACTTCCTGGGGCTGTGTTTGTGAAAATTCTGAAGGAAATGAATGCAGGCATCGTGAGTGGGAGTGGGGTATCACATAAGGAATGTGGATTCTACTTACATGCTATGTCTTTTTTTTGTTTTGCTGTTTCTTCTTTTCCTCTCTTACCTCCTGCCACCATCCTACTTCATCTAGTCCTGTACCACATCCCGGAGCTCTAAGTTGGCACTGTAGGAAGAGGCTTTAAGAGGAGACAGAGTTTGGGTCCAGATATCTCTCCCAGCTTTGCTATTTATAAACCACGTGACTTTGGGCATTTTTTCTGTTTTGTTGACCTTGAGCTTTCTCATTTGTAATAGAAATAATTTCTATATTTCAGTGTTGTATGAGAATTTAAATTACTTGTGTGTGTACCTGTTGTGTTTGACATAATGTAGGTAATCAAAAAATTGTACTTACTCATATTAAAATAGGATTAAAAATTCAAACAGGGTAAAGCCCTATATATACACTGAAACCAGCTTATTTATTAACTGTAGGAAAGAAATCTACAAAGGATGGCATTTAAAGATGTGGACCACATGATCTCAATTAAGAATCATTTTCCTAATTAATCCTGCTTTCATCCTCTTTTTCTTTCTCTTTTTTGTTGTAATTTTTAAGGAGACATCTCTGGTTGGATTGTGTGTTATACTTAAGTAAGCCAAACCCCAATTTGTTTTTTTTAAAGCTGTTATAAAGCAATTTTAACGTCTCTCAATTGTACTGTATTTTTAAAAAAAGAAAAAAAAAAAAGGAAAAAAGATAACAGTTCCCTTCCCCAGAAATCTCTTAGTTACTAAACATTTTATTTATCATTTACAATGTGCCCAGAATTAATTACACACAAAAACTTGCCACTGACTTCTTATTGGAGAGGCAACTTCATATGCTGAGAACGTGGAAGGAAGATGAACTCCAACGTCTTGTTTATAGAGTGATGTAGAGTTTATCACATACATTTGATGTTGACACACATTCACTTTTTAAAAACATTCCTCTCTTCATCTCCTTCAGAGCTCAATTTTCCAAAAGTGTTGCCTCTATAAGTTCTGTTGGATTTTATGTAAATTCAAAACATGCAAATTTTAAATGCTGTGGTATGACTCATTATTGATACACCTGTGTGCACAGAATTTGAAGTAATGCAAATCACTAGAAATGAAATATTGAATTGCTTTAATCCAGATTTGGTGGGTAGAGTGAGTTGTAAACTCTTCTGTTGCTATGAGGGTAAATCTTTAAAGTTCTCATCACAAGAAAAATGTAACTAAGTCAGTTGATGGATGTTAACTAGACTTATTGTGAAAGTCATTTTGCAATATATATACAAATCATTGTAATATACACCTTAAACTAATACAATGTTTTATATCTGTTATATCTCAATAAAACTGGGGGGAAAAGCCTCTTCTTATACTGTAGTCTCATGTCAGTACTACTTTTGTTGTACATATACATATCCACCCTACTTTACCAGGATCTATCTTGAATTACAGCAGTCTTGAATTTTGCAAGTTTTTCATGAAAGTTTTCTTCCCATGATGATCAACTGTGTTGTCCTCTTTGTTTCCACATCTTTATCACCTCTCATCAAATTTTCTCCACATCACATCACTGTACCAGCTCTTCCTGTGAACTCTGTACCATTAAATCTAATGGACATTTGCCAATATTAAATGTCTTCTTACAACACTAATTTTCCTGGGTTTGGAGTTCTCTCTGGATATTTTCTGTCTTCTTTGCAAACTTCTCCTCCTCTAGCCAACTGTGAAGTATTACAGTTCTTCTAGACTCTGTCCTAGGGCTCTCTTCTCTTTTCACACTAAATCTTGCCCTGGGCAATCTCATTCCTGCGTATGATTTAATTATTACAGGTAGGCAGAAGAGTTACAAATATGAATCTCTTATTCCTCTGCTGATATGAAATCTTCTTATCTTCACAGATGAATTTGTCCACGTCTTTTCAGTTGCGGCCCCACCACACTGGTCCAGGTTACCATGCACCCTTACGTGGACCACGCAGTATAGTTTGGATTGCTCTCCCTATGCTTATTTTCACCCTTTTCCTATTCAAAACATGGAAGCCAGAGTAACGTTTGCGGAATGCAAACCTGATTTCTTTTCACCCCTGTCCCATTAAATCACCTTTTTTAGTTTTTCTTAGCTGCTAGAATGAAGAACAAAATATTTAACATTTTTTACACAGCCTTGAGTGATATATCACCTAAGTAACTTCTCCAGATCATTTTGTACTACACTTCTCATTCTATTTGAAACAGGTATGCTGGCCTTTAAATATCTTTTATTTTTAAGTGCAATTTTTTCTCCTTTCATAGGCTGTTCCTTCTGGTATAGTTGCCTTGCTCTACTCTGCCTTAGCCTGCTAGTTTCCTTTCTTCAGTTTTTCTTTAGAGAAATAATCCCTGACCTCCTTGGCCAGATCAGTTGTTCCTATTGAAAATTGTTACAGTACTATGTACATATTTGTCATAGCACTGATGCTTATTGCAAACCAGCAGTTACGTAGTTTGTGTCCATGAGTAACAGTTTCTCTCTGCTAGTTTGTAAGGTCCGGAAGAACAGGAATCTTGCCATTCACTGAGTAATTTTGATACCCAGCAGAGGGTCTAGCAGGTCTAGCACAAAGTAGACAGCAAAAAGTTTTTTAGAATGAGTGACAGTGCATTAAGTAAGTACATTTCAGATTCTGCTCTTCAGTTGCTAAAATAGTGACATTTCCAAGTCTCCCTTTATGTCCGAAACACATGAAAGAATAAAAGTGTTGGGAGAAAGTGTTAAAAGGAAAATAATGACTGGCTCGATGTCAAGTGATATAAGTTTGGGCATTTAATCTTCAACTTAATACTTGTGCTTTTTCACTGTAAGCTACTACAAAAAAAGAATATGAAAACAAATATATATGTATTCATGTATGACTGGAGCATTGTGCTATACACCAGAAATTGACACAACATTGTAAACTGACTATACTTCAATAAAAAAAAGTAAAAACAAAATACTTGTGCTACTTTAAGTAAGACTCTGCCTCAGTGTCATCTTTAAAATAGAAATAATAATAATAATGGCAGTAACAAAGCTAACTTTTGAAGAATTTATTGTATGTGACAGACACCTGACTAAATGATGAAAAGGCATCATCTGAATCATCCTCTAAATCCCTGAGATTCACATTAATACAAAAATAAAAACAATAGCCTTTAACATTAGTATAACACCATGTGCTCAGTACTTGTATAAGCATATTACATATATTATTTCATTTAATCGTACTTAACAGTGTTGTTTGAAGGATCAGATGAAATATTCATGAGAAACACTAAAATGTACATCAGGATACAGGTGTCAGATAAATATTTTGTCTGTACAACCTGATTAGAAAGTACATTACTGTACAACATGGGGATTCGTTACGCTGCTTTATAGCCGGTATTGAACTATTTGCTTCTTTTGATTTAAGCATGAAGAGTTTGTTCTAAATTCTTAAAAGTTTCTTGACCAGGACTATTTTTCTTTCATGTCCTCTTTTATAATAATCCATTGCTACTCAGTTTTCACTTGTGAGAGTTTTGGCATGTTTGACATTGCGTATTTAGTATTCACTACTCTTTAATGTTGCATGGGTAGAGGAAGATACTGTTTTACATTCTTATGGTGTGAGATAACTGCAGAGAATCAGTAAATTACTTTTATACCATTGAGACCTATAAAATTATGTTTTAAATACGTTCACAGGATTAAAAACCAGACCTACTGACATATCACAAACAGGTTTCTCTTATATATATTCTTGAGATATTAAATGAAAGATAATTATTTATTTCAGAAATCTCTTTGAGACAAAAGAGACAAGTGACCTATGGTCATTTCCAACTGCAGAAAATACTTTAAATAGTGGCATCTTAGATTACATGAAATACTACATTTAAGTTGAGTATATTTTTCTATTGTGAACTAAATAGTATTCTATATAAAACCATATGGGAAATAAGAAGAATGGAGGAAAAGTATGAAAATGTTAAATTATTAATTGCATGAGAACTGCTTTTCTGTTTCTTTAAGTTAGAGGTGTAGAGAGCTTTCTGCAAAACACAGGTTATTTACTGTATTTGTGTTGAGACAGTTTCTTTTTAAAAGTTAACTCCAAGTATTTCTCCACTTCTGTCTGTTAAAATTTATTTTCCTAGCAAATTTTCATACTCCCAAATGGTGAGCAACAGTAATAACAGTATGTAAATTTACAATGCGTTTACTTCTCAAATAAGAACAATCTGGGAACAGAGAGACATAGGTTTTAGTTCAGCTGTACACATAGTTGGGCTTTTTATGTTTTATCATGTGTAAAGCAAGGAATTGGTACTAGAATTTATCATTTAAACAAATAAACAAATAATTAGTGACTGCTACTAAGTGCCAGGCACTGTTGTAAATGCTGGAGAAAGACAGAATTCTGTTTGAAGCTTACATTCTAGTGGAACAGTGATGATGATGATAAATGAATCTATGATAGAGTAGCATTTTGTTATCCCCTAATTTTTGTAGAAATATTTTCATGTTATAGTACTTGTGTTTACATTTATAATTTCACTTAAGTTGTATCATAATCACTTGTTTCTCTTTGTGACTTCCTCAAAAATTGGATCATGTTTTAACATTTTAAATAAATTGTACTATGTAACAGAGTTCATGGACCATAATACATACTTAATGAAAGTTTGTTAAATGGATGAATGCATAGGTGAATAAATTTGATTAATAGAAGGAGGGAATGAGTAAACATTTTTTTGAATAATCTGTGTTTGGGTTATGATCTCTGTGTGTGGAGTGTTTACTGGTTTATGAAATCAAAGATACATTCCCTCACTTCATTCTCTTAAGAAAAGTGGAATAGTGCATTCCAGAGATATTCTTCCTCACTTAATATGTTACTAACATATTCAGAAAGGTTAAAGTATTTTGGTGAGCAATGAGGAATATATACATATGTGTGTATATATCAACATATATATAAATTTTACTTTAGACAGTTTCCAAAAAATATGAAAGAGAACCTCAGAGTACTTATCTATCAAATTTCTTAGTTCTGGGTGCTTCTTGAACTTTCTCCTCCATGTAAAATAATTCATCTGTAAATGCTATATGTTGCCACAAAATCTTTTTTACAAAACACCATTTTTCATGTGCCTGCATTTCTTATGATTCTACTTTCTCATATTCATTGATCATAATCACTTGTTGCAGTATATGAATTTAAAAGAGTAAGATTTTCTGTAACCATAATAAATACTATAAAGGGACATTCGAAAGTACATGAATTAGAATTGGGCCTATTTGTGAAAAAAATTAACAGGTATAACCAATATTAATAGCCATTCCTTATCTGGTGCGACAGGAATTGAAAACAGGCAGCATGCATCAAAAAAGCAAAGGGCAGGGTTCTGTTGATGTTCCCATGGAAAGAGAAAGGGCTATAAAAGGGAGACATCAAATGAGATGCCAAAAGTCCTGATAACCTCCTCAGTGGACAGCGAGTCCTGAATATTTCAGATGAATTCTGTTAGACATTTCCTTCCCTCTTAGACAGAGAGATACTACTTTTTTCTCATTCACACAATAGTCAGTGCTGCCTGAGAGCAAACAGGTTAATGTCTCAATAGATTTAAATATTGTAAGAGGAAAAAAAATTTAAGGAGTAGTCATCACTAGTTACATTCATCTTATATTTTGGGTTTATTTGTGTATATAGTTTGAGAAAGTAGTCCATATGGGTATGGATAGGATAGAGAGCCCAGAAATGAACCCATACTTACATTAGCAATTCATCTGCAACAAAAGAGGCAAGAATATACAATTGAGAAAAAATTGCCTCTACAATAAATGGCGTTGGGGAACTGGACAGCTACATGTAAAGGAATCAAACTGGACTACTTTCTCAAACCAGTTCCCTCTGCTATACAGTAGGTCCTTGTTATTTATTTATTTTTATATATTGTAACATGTATCTGTTAATCCCAATCTCCTAATTTTTCTTTCCCCTGCTCTTCCCCCCTTTGGTAACCATAGTTTGTTTTCTATGTCTCTGAGTCAGTTTTTGGCTTATAAATAGAATTTGTGTCACTTTTTAGATTCCACTTATAAATGATATTATATGATAATTGTCTTTGTCTGACTTATTTCACTTGGTGCGATAATCTCTGGGTCCATCCATGCTGCTGAAAATAGCATTATTTCATTCTTTTTATGGCTGAGTAATATTCCAGTGTGTGTGTGTGTGTGTGTGTATATGTATATGTATATGTATGTATATATCACATCTTTATTTAGTTGTCTGTCAGTGGACATTTAGGTTGCTTCCATGTCTTGGCTATGGTAAATAGTGCTGCTATGAACATTGGGGTGCATGTATCTTTTTGAGTTAGAGCTCTCTCCAGATATATGCCCAGTAATGGGATTGCTGGATCATATGGTAACTGTGTTTTTAGTTTAAGGAGCCTCCATGCTATTTTCCATAGTGGCTGTACTAATTTTCTTTCCCCACCAACAGTGTAGAAGGGTTCCCTTTTCTCCACAAAACATTATATATTTAATATGCTGAAATACTAGCCAACTTGAAATTCTATCCTACTGAAATATCCTTCAATAATGATTTGAAATAAAGGTATTCACAACTGATAAAAACTGAGATACTTTGCTACAAGCAAATTTAAGGTAAAGGAAATACGAAAGAGTGTTAATTAACCAGAAGGAAATTATAGATAGAATGCTAGAGATGAAGGAAAAAAATAAAAACAACAGAAGGGCAAATATTTGGTAATTCAAATGAATACTGACTTAATAAAATATCTTATGAGGTTTAAAATTACATATATAATATATCTAATAATATGTAATATACAATTATATATAATATGTATATAACAGTATTGTAATTTATGCATATAATGTATACTTAATATATGTGTATACTAATATACTATATTTAACAATCCATATCTATATTTAAAATATATAATGATAATATAATACCAACTGGGAAGGGGTACATGTATTCAAATATCCCAAGGTTTTTGCATTCAAACCATACAGGGGAAAATGGAATAATAACATTTTCAGTCAGTCCAAAGGAAAGCGAGAGAGGAGACAAACAGGAACACTGAATAGGTAGCACAGATAGTACATGATAAGATGGTGGATTTAAGCTTAATTATGTTTTTAATTTAATTTAATTTATATGGACCAAATCCCTGTTTTAAAAGATGAAGTTTGGAAAACTGGATAAAAGACAAAATAAGATTATTTAAAACACATCTAAATATTAAAACAAAGTGTTTGAAAACCATTATCAGAAGCAAAGAAGATACAAATGGTAAGTTTAATTCACAGTTTTTAAAGGCTATACTGTTTATAGTTATTAAGAATATTGGCTATATTTCTTGTGTTGTACAATCCTTGTAGCTTATTTTATACGTAATAGTTTGTACTTCTTAATCTGCTGCCCCTGTGTTGCCCCTCCGCCCTCCCCTCTCCCCACTGGTAACCATTAGTTTGTTCTCTGTGTCTGTGAGTCTGTTTCATCTTTTGTTATATTCTCTAGTTGTATTTTTTTAGATTCCACATGTGAGTAATATACAGTATTTATCTTTCTCTGTGTAACTTAGTATAAAATCCTCTAAGTCCATTCATGTTGCTGCAAACGGCAGAGTTTCATTCTTTTTTATAGCTGAATGGTACTCTGTTGCTTATGTATGTGTGCCACATTTCTTTATCCATTCATCTGTGGGTTGACACTTAGGGTGCTTGCATATCTTAGCAATTGTAAATAATGCTGTTAGGTATTCAGTTATCATATTGACAATAATAATTGACAATAAATTGATAAATATTGATCATAGTTACTGATAGCTACTGTCTGCTATACTTTTCATGAGAGTTTTAATCCATGCTGCTAACTTTGCCTTGAACAGTGATTTTCTTCAGAGTTTGAAGAGATCTAAAATGTCATCTCTTCTGAATTCCAACCCATCATAATGATGTCAGACAGATTGCCAGCCAGTCTTTCCTAGATGTGGAACTTAAGGAATATATTTGGTTTGTAGTTCTCTCTTCCTCATAATCTGCAGTCGTCTGTCTTTCTCCGTGTGGTTTGTGGAAGTGATACATACACTAATGTAAGGAGTGATGCATAAAGAAAAAGGGCATGGTTTATAATATTAGCCATTGGACTCTGACACGTCATTCCCTAGGAGGAAGGAGAAGAGCGCTCACTGAAGGAAAAAGAGTACGCTGGTTCAAGGTGATGTGTTCTTTCTCTCATTAATGTTTGGACTCTTAGGCAGCAGTTCAGAATAGTTTCTAGATCCAGTGAGACTGTGCCTGAAGCTCATATGCTTATGGAAGTCAGATGAAAAAAAAGTATGCTCAAGTGTGTTTCTCATGATTCATTTAAGATTCTATTTTTGGTTTAATGCTGGGGAGACTAGGATTAAATATTCTTTGGAATTTTGCTCTTACAGATATGGAGTATTTTATTGACTGTTACTTCCCAGGCTAACCCAGTAAAAGAAGTTTAGTTTTAAGCATGGTAAGTTTAGGACAGTTATAAAATTTAATATGTTTGCTTCTTGTTGTGTTACCCTTATAATGGCATTTCACTGCTTTGCTTGAAAATGAAAATAAGGAGTACAGATTCTATTTTCTTTCTGTGCTTCTGCCATGGTTTTAAAACCCTCATAAAATAATCAGGGAAATTGTCTCCGTGAACTGTTATGAAAAAAGCTATTCAAACTGAATCCCTCTAAGTGAAGCTTCAAGAATGATGTTAATTTGCGGTAAGATACGTTTCTGATGAGAATTATTGTCAAGGAAGAAATGAAGAGTATGAGAATTCCAGAAGCACCAAAGATTTAGAAGAGCGCTGTTCAACAACTTTTTTCTCCTTTTTTCTCCCTCCTTCAAAGTTTTGAATGGAAAATATATAAGGAGTCTCATTTTCACTTATTGTGCTTGAAATGGGCATACGCAGATGAAGCATGACTCTTTTAAACTGCAAGCTCTTCTTTAACCATCACAGCACAGTTGAAGCCTGCCACTTTTCCTCCAGTTCCAGTACATGGAAAGAATCTAAATTTTTCAGTTCAGAGTTTCTATTTCCTGGTGCAGTATTACATTATTTTTTAAAGACTAGGAACACTATGGGTGGTGGTAAAAATAAGATCTATTTTCCTACAAGGAGTGCATCTCTGGTAGCAGCCATTTTCTACCTGAGAAATCATACTACCATTTATTCACAGTTGGTTGTTTAATCTTTAATTTTGAAATTGCAGTTCTGTATATCCAATGACCTGTCTTCATTAGAAAGTTCCACAGATGACGTGTCTAAATTCGAACTCCTTTTTTCCCCCCAAACTCTGCTCCTCTTCTCATAGTGAATGAATCTGTTAAAGCTGGACACATTCCTTCCAGCCTCACCTAGTAAATAGTAGTCTTAGTCTCTATTTTCTGCCTCCAACAAGGATCTTGCATTTTCTCCATGCCACCCTCTTGCAGTGCCTTCTACAGGAATATGGCTTTATGACTCACTACCTTTTTACAATCCTTTGCCTGAAATACAAGTCTCCTTCTGGGCCCCTTTATGTCTCCTTCTCATACTTTCGGATTCCTAACTCTCTTCGAGAGTGGTGGTAACTTAGTAAGTCATCAGTCCAGGAGGAGGGACAGGCAGATAAAATCATATTTTAAAATAGAGAATGGTGATGTTAGAAATTCTACTACAATAATTTGTTCATTTGTCTTTTTACCCTTTGAATTGTGAACTTTCTCAGGCCATGGGCTGTGTCTAGTTTTTTTTTTTTTTTTTTTTTGTATCTTTAGTGTTTAGCCTAATGATAAATATCATTGTACATTTGTTGCTGAATAGATACTCATGAAGTATTTATTGAATGAATATAGTTCTCATGACCTACAATAACAATTATAAAAATATTACACAAGTATTGTTAATGTTTCTTTCTGAGGTAAGCTCTAGTCAGCAGCTCACTGATGAGTTTAGATTTATATGAGTTTGTAAATTGTGAAACAATCCCAGGTGCTTTCCAAAATCAGCATAATATATTTCACAAATTCCACCACAGACTGTGCTTTTGATATGCAAAGGTACAGTATTAAACTAAGAAAAAGATGGGTCCTTGGAAGGAATTTTTTCTGAGAGAGTTATTCCCCCATACAAGACAGCTTTCTTCCCTCAGCAGACCATACATAAGGTTCTATTTCGCTTTTTGGTCAAAGGGTCTGAAGACCTCGTTTGTGCTCTAGCTCCTCGATCTGCTAGCCACATAATGTGTGAAATTTACTTTTGAAGCTCAGTTTTCTTATTCACAGACATGGATGATAATACTTGCCATGATTATCTCACATAGATGTGGCGGGGCTCAAATGAACCAGTTCACATGAAAGTACTCTGAAATGTATAAGTTGCTGTAGAAGTGTGAAGTACTGTGATTAGGCAAAATGTATTAGTTTTGTTAATGAAGATCAAAACAGAAGAAAGTAAATATCATAGTGTAAAATACGTAACATTTCTGAATTTGTTTGATAAAGTTTTATCAATACCTAGTAATATTTATCAATACTAATATTACAATAATACTAGTTGATTTATTGAATGTTTACAATGTGCTAGAATGCATGTGTTATCCAAATGACAGGTACTTAATTCTAATCACAGATCCATACATTAGAAATGATTATAACCATCCTCTTACAGTTAAGGAAGATGAGGACTATAGATACTAAGTGATAAGGTTACTCTGTACTATTGTCAAATTATATCATCCAAACTAATTTTAGTCTGCTTTTTAAAGTAGTCATTGTAAAGAGAAAAAGAGCTCCAAAATGCTGGAGTATGTTCCTGCTGGTCAGTGAGGTATTTACTTTCCTTGTACTTTTCCATGTATTATTTTAAGCTGAATAGTATGTAAAATTTCTCTGAGCATGTTTACACATACCTGATTTTTTTAAAAAAGTATTTCAGTTACTTAAGAACAGCCCATAGCATTATACTGGGAGAGAAAAAAAAAAAAGCTTTTAGAAGGAATCTGTAAGAGATGCTGTGCTTTTCCGCTAAGTGCTCACCATCCCCCGAGGCTTTTCTCTCAGTACGTTTCCTGCGTCAGAATGTGTTGTCAGTTAGCGACCCTGTTACTCAGACTAGAACTGTTGGGATTCTTCTCTGATCTGTCTCTCCCCATCCCAACTTCCTGTCCTCATTCTATTCAATCAATTATCATATCCTGTCTCTTCTACCTTGTACATGTTTCTTGATCCAGTTTTCTTCTCTCCATCTCCTTTCTACCACACTAGGCCAAGTCAGAATGGTCCTTTGTCCTGTAATACAGCAGATGTCTCTGAACTGGTTCCATTGAATCTACATTTTATTCCTTTTAATTAATTCTTCAACAGCTAGATTGATCTTTTATCTTGCAAACTAGATCATGCTAGCTATACCTTTGCTCAGAATAGTGTGTGGATTCCAGCTGTTCTTTGAATAAAGTTCAAAAGCCTTGACATAGGTTTTGAGTCTCTGTATTATCTGGTTTACCTAATTTCATATCATACTATTCTCCTTTTAGTTTATGCCTTCAGGTCATTTTGGCCTTATTTTAGTTTAGCCGGTGTCCATGCTTCTTCCAGCACTGGGAAGCTGTGCATGAAAATTCCTCTGCTTGGAATGCTCTGTGACCCCCCTCCCCCCGTCATTTGGATAACACCTGCTTGTTCTCCAGGCTGCACTTTACATGTCACTTCATAAAGGAGTCACTCTTTGATTACTCCTGTGTAAGATCAGATCCCACTATTAATTGCTCTCATAGCATGCTGTGTTTCTCTTTTTTAATAGCCCGTTATCACAGTGGTTTTCAATTATTGGGGAAATTACCTGTGTAACTCAAATAAAACACAGACATTTTGTTTTCCTTATATCCTGTCCTTATAGCTGAACAGTGTAAAAAATAATTTAAACTCCTTCAGAGGGTAAAATTGCAAAAGATCGTAAATAACTATGCTCTAAAATTTCCCGTCATACCTCTTTAATAACTTAAGACAGGATTTCATTGCTGTGTTGTGTGACTATAGCACAGTGCCTGGCACAGAGTAGATGCACAATGAGTATTTGGTAATTGAGTGCATGAAGTTTCTCTGAATTATCTAGAACTCTAGAATTCTAGATAGAAGATAGAATAAAAAATAATGCAGGCTACCCTCTTAAGATGAATGAAAACCCTTATACTCTCAGGATCAAGGCTTCTTCTGAATATGCTAGCTAAAATTTACATCTAAAAATTTCTATTATCTTGATATATTTGTTGATTTTTATAATTTAATTCTGGAGACACCAATCTGAGCTGAATGTCGTTATTCTTATTTTTACAAATGAAGAAGCTAAGTATGGCAGAGACTTCTGGGCACCCTCCGTATCCTTTTTCTCCTTCCATAGAAATAAGATTCTAGCTGGCATATGGCTAGGCTACATTTCTTTGACTCTCTTGTGTTGAGGTATGTGTGTGGATAATTCTCCCCAATGTCTTGCAGAAGAAGCAGCGTGTACCACTGAGGCCTGGAGCTTTTTGGAGAATGGGTGTGCTTTCTGCACATGCTTTTTCTCTTCCTCTAATTGACCCTGGATATGGTAACTCAGCCCCTACCACCCTGACAGCAACACTCGGGGGATAGGAGAACCACAGACTGCATCCCTGATAGGAACATTCATGTAAACAGGAAATATGCTTCCAGTATGTCTGAGCTATTACAATTCTGGATCCAGTTTTTCAACAGTTTACTGTATAACCAAAGTAGACTCAGAAGGTTAAGTTACTCTCTAAGGCCACCAGGTGGCAACCAGTCTCAAGACTGCTTGGCTCAAAGACCATCTATTCCAAGGACCTCTTTTCCATGGATATAATTTGAAAATGTGTCTTTAATTTGGCACCTGTTTAACCTTTGTCATCTATCCTAGTTCTTACGTGATTTTTTTTCCTCCATTGTATGTTTCACTTATTAGCATGTTTCAATTATTCATTCAGTTGTTCCTTCAATTAACTTTTAATGGATGTCTACACTTGTGGAGTAGATGAGAAGACTAGTGAAGTACAATTGCTACTCTCAAGGAGCTGTTGGTGGCCAGGAGGAGAGGTAAGTGTTGTTAAATGAGAATACAACTTAAAAAGTAGCACCTCTAGTAGAAATGTGAATACAAGGTTTAAATGCTACAAGGCAAGATGCCTGTTTTGTTTTTAATAATACCAGCTGATGATTTATTAGCCAATATCCTATTTAATTTATTTTCTGCCTTACAACTCAGTAAGGTCAGAGCATTTCTGACATCTCTGGACTACAGCAGGCTTAAGCTAGAAAGAGGAGCCTCTGATGAGATCCTAGCCCTTCATCTTGTAACAGCCCTTATACATTGAGCTCTACACTTGACTAATGAGATCTAAATTGTGTCATTAGGCCAGCAGTTTGGTTTCATTATCACCAATTCCTTCAGTGTGACACTGCTAATCTTTCCAATTAGCCAAGGAAAATCACTGCCAACCAATCAGATAACTAGACTGATTAAAATAGATACTCAGAAATTGTTGGTTTAAACCATGATAATTTGTTCAAAAAAACATGTTAAGAAGCAATAACAATTCCAAGAGGTGTGATACATGGACATGGATAGTTACAAAATGCTGGGTTTTGTCTTTGAAAATTCATAAAGAAAATATTTTCAGATGCTTGACAAATTATCTTATTCTTTGAAACCTTTCATCTTTTCTCCGATTACAAAGATATTCTGTACCATAGACTGTTACTTCCACACACACGTTTATTTTACATGCTCATAATACACTTTCGTTTTATAATGTTGTCTGTATCATCAAAGGTGCAATAGTCCAGGCAAACCAAGTTTCAAACATGTTAGTTTTCTTTTATTGACATAATATTTAAAATTAAAACTGAATTTTATTTCCTTAAAAAAGTAGAAACAACAGTTTCTTATCAGTTGCCTGTGATGCAGTTCCCAGGTTCCCAGTTGTTTTTCACAGAGGAGCATATCAATTTTGAATCAATAGAAATCTTTATAGAGCCTACTTAAACTTAACCCAAGATAAAAGATACAGACATGGCTTTTCATGCATTAGGTTACAGTCATGTTGTAGAACCTTCTAAAGATAATGGTTTAAGGAGCACCTCTTACTTCATGGTTCTAACCTCCATAAGAGCAATGGTTAATTCTTACAAGTGACAGAAGTACAGTTCTTAGACTATGTAAGATAACCAATTTCTCTTGCTATGAAAAGAGTACCTTGTATTGCTTCAGCATTCATGTATGGCAGGAGGCTACTGAGTAGTCAAAAGAATTGATTACTTTAGCACTAGTTTTTAGTTTTACTGGATGTTTTACAAATACAAAGTAGGATTTTAGATCTTGATTCTTTTGCACATAGAATTTGAAAGAAACAAACTTTCCTACTTAAAGCCCTCTGCTTCTTTGCATATGTTAGGAGAAAGTGATGGAGAGTGTTAGCGCCTAGCCTTTGTCATCCTTTCTCCACTTTATTTGGTGTACTTAATTCCATAAATCTTAATGTTCCACTACTATTTCTTAATATGCTTTTTATATAATTCTCATTTCTTACATATTCTTCTGTTGCAATTACAGGATATTATAAAAATAGTACAGTAAATTTCATATGTCTATAGAGTTTGAAAATTATTTTCTCTAGAAAGAGACATTTTAGAGTAAGGTCATCAGTACCACCTTAGACTTATTTGAAACTAATTTCTGGAGAGTCAGAAGTTACTCTGTTTTTTTTTTTTTTTTTTTTTTTTGGGGAAGAGGCAGGTTATTAAGTTTATTTACTTGTTTATTTTTAATGGAGGTACTGGGGATTGAACCCAGGACCTCATACATGCTAGGCACTCTATCACTGAGCTATTCCCTCCTCCCAAAAGCTTTCTTTTTTTTGGAGCAGAATAAACCAAAAGGCATGGGTTACTTACCTTGTATTTTTAAAGTACAATCCCTTTGGTCTTATCTATTTGTTTATGCAAAGATTTTATCTGTTCAATATGTCTATGCAGAGAGTTAGAGATGATTGAGAGAAAAGAGGATTTAATGGTATTAAGTGTCAATTTCAGTGAGAAGCCTAAAGTCAGACCAAGAGATCTGATGGGAATTCCTTCCAAGAGATGTATGTAATTGGGATTTGAACGTGTTTTAAAAGCGGTGATGAATAATTCTCCTAAGGAAAATGCATTTAATAAATAAAATTACTAATTGAACTGTAATGCTGACCTTTAAAATAACACACATGATTAAGTACATATCATCAGAGTGGCCTTCCTGTCTAGACGCAAGGCTTTTAAAATGTTTTATTCTTCTCTGCCTATTGACTTTGGTTAATATATTCTGTGGATTTATACTTGACAGATTCAGGAAAGTAGAGAAGAATTAACCACTCCTTAGGTTACTATCAAGAATGATGAAGTAATAGAGATCCAAAAGGCTTTCATGGACTGCTGGTCTCACAGCATTTTAAATCTTTGGGATCTCTTCAGTAATACCTCCAGTACAGCATCTTTGAGAAAGTCTTATTTCCACGTTCTGAAAGGGACACATGATATCTTACAAATTTTACCTAATAGGAACTAATTTTAACAAAATTAGAATTTGATTGGCAGGTACCAGCTAAGCACATGGGAAATTAGATACAAGCGACTGAACTCTAAGAAGCGAATGATTAGTAGGATGTTAGAGTTGTGGAAAACCAGTGCGTGCAGGAGGGGAGAAAGGGAGTGTCATTATGCCTCTGTGGAAAATGAGCTGACCAGTGATGTCTGTAAGGATGTGCTGTATACCAGGGATGTACTTTCAGGAAATAGAATTCCCTCAACAACCTTATGAAATAGCAACTGTTATTTTTAAAATTTGAAAGAATTTGAATTTACAGAATCCTTGGCTTGCTGGGTGAGGTTAAATAACTTCCCCAAAGTCACAGTGCTGGAAATCAAATGCAGGTCTGAGAAGCTCCAAGGTGGCACTCGGTTCAAGATGGTTTGGAAAACAAGGCAATAAATTTTAAAGAGTGAAAAAGAATGGAGATTGTCACTTGATAAACAAAAAGCATGGGGATTAAAGGGAAGACAAAAAAGAACAACTTTCATCAGGGTAACGTGAAATAGGAAGGTTTTACCACTTGAGGTGCTTTGGGGCTCAGTTTGAGTGTCATTCCATAAAGAGCCAAAGACATGTATTTCACATTTCAGCTATGTGCCATTTTAACTGCAAATAATTTGAATAACTGCTTTTATTTCCTACAAGGAAGAGAAGCACTTAAAGTCAAGTGTCAAGTCAGATGTGAATCATCCTCTAATTGTTTTATATCTATTGCCTAGCTAACATTCTTTAAGTCATTTCCTACTCATTGCATGATTTAGCATTGCCCCTTTTAATGTAATTAAAATAGGATTCACCATGGAGCTCATACAGCTACCACCTTCAGCTATTAATTAAATCATTCAAATGAGAATGGGGAAATTTTGATGCTGTATCATTCCTCATTTTGTAAAGCGCATCTGAATGACCCATAAAGCAGATAGTGACCTATTTCATGTCAGTTGTGCAATAAAATTATTTGAATATAGTGACAGTTTGGTGTTTCAGTTCACTGTGCCCACACAAGTCCTGAGAACTGGTTTGGATGTGACAGTAGCATTTCACATGGTACTTTCTGTTGGTTTGAATATCAATGATTTGCCACAAACTTGTCGTTTGTTTGCTCTTTTGGGGAGGGGGAATTTCCCCCTTTACTCTGAGTTCTCGTGGCTGATTAATAAGGAAGTTGACACAAGACAGATGAATAGGAGGAAAATTTAATTCTTGCACACAGAGGTCTCATAGAAATAGAACCAAAGAAGTGGCCACAGCAGGCAGCTTTTAAACTTTTAGACAAACAGTAAATTCGAGAGGACTTGACAGGACAAAGAAACCTAGGTTTGAGTGCTTAATTAGTAAGAAATTAAAACAAAATTTGGGTTTGGGTAATGAATTAGTAGAGAAGTAACAGGGCTTGTTTCTGTAGGCTTCTCAGCCCTGAGTTACGAATCTCTGGTAATACAAGTATCCTTCTGTCTCCAGATGCAGGGAATGTGCCTTTGACATGGGAGATCTATTTCCTGCTCTCAAGGGGGGGAAGAGGAGAGTCAAAGTGTCCCTCTTGCGTTGACCATTTCTTAGGTAACTTTAACGCAGAATAATCAAGATGCCATTGAGGCATATTTTGAGGTAGCCTGCCCTGGCCCCAACAACTCTGATACTACTGTTCAAGCGTAGAGCTGATAATTGTGAACGCTTCCTCAGCCATAACTTTTATTGGTGGGCTCTTAATTTACACATATTTGGAGACAGTATTAACATAAGAAGTAGAGGAGAAAAAATTTCTGTCTACTTTCACTTAAATCAGGGAATAGCAAACCTTTTCTTGTAAAGTTAAAGGTCCAAATAGTAAATACTTTCAGCTTTCCCGCAGTTGGCCTCTGTTGGAACCACTGGACTCTGTCATTGGGGGATGGCAGCCGTAGACAGGTTATAAAGGAATGGTTGTGGCTGTTTTAATAAAGCTTTATAAAAACAGGTGGAGGCATTTGGCCTCCAAGCTATAATTTGTCAATTCTTAAGTTAAATCATCATGCTACCTACTGAAAAGATGTGGTTAAGAACTCAGAATTTTAGAAACATAAGACATTTTAGAGATTTTCTGGTGTTCCCTCATTCATTTTTAAATGAGAGAAGTAAGGCTTGCAAAGAAGGAGTGAATTGCCTAGAGCAGCATAGGTACTTAGTTATAAAAAAAGGAGAAGAATTCTGGTCTCCCAGGTCACTGTTCATGCATCGTCCATGCTTTGGTTGCCCAGCCAGTCACAGCGGGAAATGACCTACCTGAGAGACACCCTTTGGTAGTGTGGCAGTGCATTTTTCTTTATGTCAATATACAAATATACGCACATTCAAAGGAGATGACTTGGCAAGCCTTCAGGAGCCTCAGTTAGCTGCTACTTAGAAGGTTATCCGCAAAGAATACAAACTAGAATAAAATTGTTCCAAAGTCTGATTAATTTTTTGTGGTCTGCCTAGAACTGTCTGCTCATTTATCCAGTTCCCTGATCTGGGTCTCCTCTGTGGCAGCCTCTTCATTTTTGCAAAGATCACACAGCAGACATGCTCAGACTCATCCCTTTCTTTCAAGCACGTAGCCACAACTGCTCACTCAGGCTTTGTGGTCTCTGGTGCAAAGATGTTGGAGTGCCTTTCAAGCTGAAACTTTTCATGTTTAGTGATAGACTAGAGTTGAGCTATTTTTAACTTGAAGTGAGTTCTGGAGTTTAAAGCAGGCAGTTGACTTTGGAACTAGACATATTTTAGAGTAGGGGACTAAAAGTAGGAGCAGGTTTCTTGCAGTCTGTTTTTGAAAAGAAAATGTCTTGAAAATACTAAAAGCAAACTCAATGTTTTAGACATATGAGTATGAAAATAAATCAGTACATGAAAGTAAAATTTCATAGAAAAAGAAAAATAAGCATGGCTCTGATAAATACTATAAAGATAATTAATAATAGAGCTTACTATGTGGTGGACATAGTTCTAAGTGCTTTCATGTATATGAAATAATTTATACTGTATTGTGTTCTGTACAGAACGTCTCAAACCACTCCACTACATAAAGAATAAATCGAAAGTTCTTAACATGTAGATCAGTATTCCCCCCACATACATTTTTAGTACTTTTATTTTTCTCTTGCATATACCATATGCCCTAGACATTTGGTTTACTTGCTATCTTTAAAAAGCTCTTTATTATTATCTCTTTTGGGCCAGACACTGCTTAGGTGCTGCAAATACAAAAAACAGGAACTACTTTTTAAGAACTCACTGTCTAGCTAGGGAAATAGCTCTCAGCTATTTCTGGACCCTTAAACTCAACTGAAAAGAATGGATGTTGCTAAGGCCTACATTGGACTCTCACATAGTTAACTAGTGTTGACCTGAAACAAACAGACTTCCAGATATTTCTCCAGCAAAGATGGGTTTATTTGGTATCAGCTGAGAATTGCATTTTCGGGTCTGCAACTATGGTGAGCCACATGCAAGTCCCTACTCGGCAAGGGAAGGAGAACGCTTTTATAGAGGGGGAAGGGGACTTGAAAGAGCCATAGTAAGCAGAGTCCATGGCTTTTCACTGGCTGAGTTCTTGCCAGGAAAGAAGAGGCGTCTTTCTTCTCCCTGTGAGGCTTTACTGTTGTTGCAGGGTGTGGGAGTTCCCTGCTCTGGTCTCCTAGCTCTGTTTAACTGAGGTTTCTGTTTATTAATTTTTTTACGTTTTCCCCTAAAGACTCCACACCAAAACTACTAGAACTGTTAAATGAATTCAGCAAGGTAACAGGATACAAGGTTAACATACAAAAGTCTGTTGCATTTCTGTATACTAACAATTAAATATCAGACAGGGAAAGTTAAAAAAAAATCCTTTTTAAAATCATGTCAAAAAAAATAAAATATTTAGAAATAAACCTGACTGAGGAGGTGACAGACTTACATGCTGAGAACTGTAAGACATAGATAGAGGAAACTGAAGATGATTCAAGGAAATATTCCATGCTCTTGGACTGGAAGAATTAATATTTTAAAATAGCCATACTGCTGACAGCAATCTATAGATTTAATGTGATCCCTATCAAATTACCCATGACATTTTTCACAGAACTAGAACAAAGAATCCTAAAATTTATATGGAACGACAAAAGACCCAGAATTGCCAAAGCAATCCTGAGGCAAAAGAACAAAGCTGGAAGCATAATTTAATTAAAAAAGAACATTTCTACAAAAAGATAGGAAGAATAAAAGACAATCCTTTAAAATATAGATAATTTACTTGAATAAAATTATCGCCCTTAATGTTCTCATTTCTTGGCAAGCGTGTGGAAACCGTTATCACAAGGCACCAAGGAACAGCAGGTCCAATAGAATAGTATTGGAATTGAAACTCCGCGGGCAAGGATTTAAGTCTTACATCCACCAGTGAGTATTGGTGATTATCAGGGAGTTACTTGAGTTCTCTGCATCTGTGCCCTCTCAGTTTTTAACTGGAGCAAATGATTCCTGCATAGCTACCCATATACTATTTATGAGGAGAAATGTAGGCTAGTTTACATAAAAATTGGGAATTTGAAATTTACACCTCTTAGGGAGAGATGGAAATGTTAGCTATCTTGATTTTGTTGGTGATTTCATTGGTGTATATGTCTATCAAAATTTATTAAATTGTACATCTGAAATATGTGTAGTTTACTGTACAGGAATCATAGCATAATAAAAGTATTAAAATGTTTGTTTCAAGTCACTGTAAAGCATAATTTATTTCTTAGTTATTTTGATTTGAGGGCTAGGTAAATTTTAATTTAATCTTCAGTGATTTTAGCAAGTTAAGCTGTACCTCTGCTTTCAGAGATTAAAACATTTGTAACAGTCACTACAATATATGGTTACATATTTTTGCTAACATTTTGGGTATAATTTTATTTCTGTGTTATAAAATGAACATCTATTGAATATGTTAGAGTTGAATGAAATAAAGTGATATTTTTAAAGAATGTTCGCATTGTATGAAACAGTGAGCATCTTTTTTATGAGCTAATTATGTGATGTGTAGAAAGTTTTTTGTTCATAGCTATGTTTTGAAGGATTGGTCAACGAGCTATATTACAAACACTGTGAAAATGAGACTTTTGTGCATGAATAAATCAACCTATTTTCTAAATTCTCAGATTTTTTTTTTAAAAAGACAGACCTGTTTAAAGAATTTTATGGCCAGAATAAAACAACTCGCTTTAAATAATTTCAACAGGCAAAACATCTGATTTAGTGAAGTCCATTCTCTTTGGCTTTGTTATTGTCAAAGTTCTAGTAATAAACGGAGCTTCTGTGCATTTTGGGTCAAAGGAGAGAAATATGGGTGTGTTTGTGTGAAAGAGAACCTGCTTTGTACTGAAGGACTTGCATCACGTCCAGTCTTATTTGGCAGAAAAAGAGGGAAACAGGAAGGCAGATGAGGCAGTTGCTGAGATTGCTCTTGAGGCTTCCAAGCCCATCCTTCCATAGTCCTGCGTAGTGTGTCGTTTTACGTTGTCTACCTGATGGAATTTTTCTCCTCTGTTTGCCTTTGAACTTTCCTATTGCAGGGATCAGAGGTAACGGGCTGTTTTGCTCAACATATAGGAGCAAAGTGAAAGTAGCCATTTCTCCTTCAGAAACCTACTGAAATGTCATCTGCAGTGAACACATGTTTGATAACAACAAGGTCATGTTCTTGGCCATTTAAATAGTTTGATCAAATCAAAGGGCCCCAGTTCTCTGTAAGGGCTACAGCATCAGATATGACTTGCCACAAATATGTCAGCACCTTTTTTCGTGTGTGCTGGCAACTGTCAGGTGGGTACTATTTCATTTGAATATCTTCGTAAATTGAATTGATTCACTAATTCTTCCTGTGCTGAATGTCTTCCATCACTATGCTTTGCTATATGACATATATTTAGCTGCTTCTAGGCTCCAGTGATAAATAGCGTGATAGATAAAGCTCATGGACTCTGGAGTGATACTATCTTGAGGTCCAAATCACAGTTCTAATACTAATTCACTATATGTCTTGAGGAAACTTACCTAATCTTTTGGTGTCTCATTTTCCTTATATGTAAAATGAAGGCACAGGTTGGTTGTGAGCATCAGATAAACATAAGTGTTAGTGACTGGCATCTTGTAAGAACTCCATCAGTGTAAATTATTATCATCATCATCATCATCATCATTATTATCATTATTGATTATGATTAAACTTTGATGCTTCACTCAATCCTTTTTTTGCTGATCCAGAAAAGTTAATGATATCACACAATTGATTCTGGAGTATTTATTGACTACATAGGCTTTGTCCATATCATTGTGATAAGTGCTATTAAAGATAGTAAACCAGATTGTTAGCTCTTAAATATCTCTGGTGATGTCTGACACGGGTATACTTGGGACACAGAATACACATTGGCAATTTTCAAGGGATCTTTGCAATTTGTTTTGACTGAGTCAGTTAAATGAGCAAGCAGAACATGTATAGTGCTCAGTGTACACCGAGCAAGGCATTAGAAGGCCAGAGAAATAAACTGAGTCCTTTTGGGCTAATGGAAGCATGTTGAACATGGTGTCTCATCTCTGTGCATCTAGGTTTAACACCAGAACACTACCTGGTTTCTAAGACAGGGCCTGATACACAATAAATATTTGTTGAATAACTGTCCTTTTAACTTACAAAGCATCTCATCCAGAATTTCTCAAGCTTGGCACTGTTGACTGTTTTGCCAGATAATTCTTTGTTGCGGAGGACAGTGCATGTGGGATGTTCAGCAGCATCCCTGGTTTCTACCTACTAGATCCACAGTGCTGTCCTCTGCCGCAGTTGTCATAACCAACAACATTTCCAGACACTGTAAAACATGCTCTGGAGATCAAATGTACCTTCATTTGAGAACAACTGGTCCTCATTTTATCCTCAGACTTCCTTGTGGGAGGAATGGCCACATCAGGCTTCTCATTTACAGCTGAGAGAACTAAATTTCAGTGTTTACGTGTCTTATGCAGTGTCCTCTGGCTAGTGACTGGTAGAACCAACACTTGAACTTGGCAGGGCTTTTGGCTGAATCCTATGCCCTCTTACATAACTGTATGTGGCATAAAGGAAATGTAACGGAAGTGGGTGGAGTCGGCATGGCTCAGTAGTGAGCAAGGGTAGCCTGGCTGATTCAGCTGGGCTTGCTGGAGTCATGATCACACAGCAGCTCTTCAGTTCTGTTTCTGTTCTCAGGGTCATCTTTGGAAAGAATTAAAAAAAAAAAAAAAAAAGGGCCCCAGTAATAGTTTCTGGGGATACTCCCAAAGGGAACATGCTATCTGTCTAAGTAGGACAACAAAAGTGTCTCTCTTGTTTAGAGAGGTGGGAAGAGTAGCTTGCTTAAATTTTCCTGGTGATGGACACAGCTTCCTAATACGGAAGGACATTCTGATTTTGTTTATATTTGTGGTAGTCTAATTTATTTTTTCTTTGTTAGGGAGTAGGATATTCAGGTGTTTCCTGGGTGAGGGAAAAGTAAAGAAAAGAGTGCCTGCCTTAGAGTCTGGTCTAAATCATTCCTACAGACTAGCTTGTGAAATACAATTGCTGCTGCTTCCAGTCAGTTTTACAGACACAGGAGATCTAAATTTTACATAACTGTGATAATAAATGAGAGCCTTCTCCAGATGATACTCCCTGAACTATAAATCTCCTTTGCAGTTTCAAATTCTATCTAAACAACTTGGCATTAAAATTCATTCACTAAGCTAAGTTGGGCTAGAGCAGGTGCAAGCAATAATCACAATTAATATAAAGAAGCCATAGAAAAAGATAAAATGGAAAAACAAACCAAATGAGGAAGCTGGAGATTATTAGAGGACAATATGAAAATAAACACATGCAAGTGATTGATATGAAGAATTTGGTAAAAAAAGAGATGAGAACTCATGATTTTAAATCACATCTGTTTATGTGCATCACAGCAAACAAAAAGGCACTCAAGATAGATTTTAGGTAGGAAAGTAGATGATGACAGAAGAGAGTTTGACAGGAGGTTTATCATTATTTCCTAAGTTATTATTAACATCATTAATAAACCTTCATTTATTGCATCAGGCCAAAATCAAGGTGCTTGAAGCAAGGATGGGACTAAAGCACTGAAACCAAGGCTTTACCATCAACTAATTCTATGAGCTTTAGACCATTGGTTCTCAGGTTTAAGCCTAAATTGCATCATATGGGGGATTTGTAAAAACAGATTACTAGGCCTCAGCCCAGAGTTTCAGTAGTCTAGAATTTGCCTTTATGACAAGTTCCCATGTGATGCTGATTGACAGGCTGCCATACTTCGTGAACCGAAGGCTTAGCTCATCATTGGGACCTACATGAGCCTTATTTTCCTCAGACATAGAATGTGACTGAAGACTGTCTATCACTGTAGTGTTCATGTGTGAAAAGTCTTACGTGTATATTTTTCTTAAAAATATTCCTTTCAGCTACAATCTAAGACTATTCCGTTGATTTGGCTTACTTTATTGGGCACATTTTCAGATTATTCTAGTACACCAGGACTGTCAGTGGTAAATTTTGATGTCCTCATGGATGTTCTGTATTATCCAAAATGGACATAAATTTTACTTATTTTTTTTCATGGAGGAGGGGCAGAATATTGGCTCTCATGCCTTTTAAGATGGCCCATTTCTGGCTGTGCTTCCTGATAGCTTTTGACAGGAAAATGGAAAATAGTCTTGCAGTAGGCAGATTCTGAAAACAACACTTCCGCAGATCATTGATAATCCATTTTGCAATTCTAGATGGCCAATAAGTATTACCCATCCACATAGTGTTATGTTTTATACTCATATACTAATTTATAAGCCCAGACACTTTACAGATGACCCATGGAGACTCAGGAGAGTGGCTACCCTGCATTCAGTGGATTTCTAAAGGACAAAACTCTTCTATTATTTAAAAAGTGTTGGAAATTTGAATATTTTATAATCCAATTCTCAGTTCTCTATGTAGTAACATAATCAAGAATAAACACTTCATACATCTGGGGAAATCTTATTTGCAGTTTTGGAGGAATATTCTACATGTTTAAACAGACATTTTGAGTCATACTATGTTCTAGGCACTATGCCAATTTTACTGAGGAAACACATTTAAATGAAAAATTGATCCTAGTTTTTAGGAGGTTTACAATATATGAGAAGGACGTTTACAGATAACTAATTATCTATGATACCATGTGAAATCTGCAATAGGAGTATGTATAAAACAGCATGAGAATAGATAAAAGGGAATTAAAAATAGAGTATAAATGGGAAATCATTTCTAGAAGGAAATATCTCATAAGTTACCAAATGAGGCTTTAAAATTATTCAGGCTATTCAAAACCATAGTTTTGGTGGGGTTAGACAAACAGAAACAAGAAACTGCCAGAAATTTCTAAGGGATTCTGCATATTATTGAAGCCTAAATAAGGATACTTATAGTTTACCAGTCTTTCTCTCTGTCCTTCCATCCGGCTAAATGGTTCACTGTATTTGAAATACATGACCATTGTAATTTAGCATTATTCCTTAAATACATATATTAAAGTGCTCACATTCCCTTAATCATAGATATTATTGAATCTGGATAATAATAACAATAATAATAATAAATATATTTTACTTAAATAAAAATTCAACTTCAATAAAAAGTTGAAGCTGGAGGGAAAAGATGTTTAATTTAGTTCTTGAGATTATATAGTGTTGTCAAAATCCAGAGCTGAAACTATATTTAAGATCTTTTGATTTATAACATGAATGGAATTTCTGCCATATGATGTTGCTTCCTTTTGAAAGTTAAAAGAGTGTTGTGTTTTGAACATAAAGAGGAGTTTCCTAGGCCTGGAGTGGCAGTTGTGTTGGTAAGTGGATCTGGGTGGGAGAGAAAATTGTTTGAAAAGTGAAATTTGAATTGAAGTTTAGCAGTGAGCCATGGAATTAGCCTCCTTTTAAGGAAATAAAGTCTTTAAAAATTTTAAATATATGTATACTTTTGGAATGTTAAATTATATTCTTTCCATCAGAGTCATCCCTGTGTGTGTGGTTTCCTGAACGTAGCAGTGGGTCTTTTCTTTTGCTTCATTGACTAAAACAGAAATTACTTATTCAGAACTGAATTGTATCCCCTCAAAATTAATGTTTGTCTTAACCTCCAATGTGACTGTATTTGGAGATGGAGTCTTTAAAGGTTAAATGAGGTCGTAAGGGTGGGACCCTAATCTGATAAGACTGGTGTCCTTTATTAGAAGAGAAAGAGGCACCAGAGAGCTCTCTCCTCTGTGTGCACAGAGAAAAGGCTGTGTAAGGACACAGTAAGAAGGCAGCAATCTGCAAGCCGTCACCAGAAACCGACCCTGCTGGCACCTTGATCTTGGACTTCTAGCCCCTAGAACTGTGAGAAAATAAAATACTGTTACTTAGACCATCTAATTTGTGATATTCTATTAGGGCAGCCTGAGCTGATTAATATATTACTTAATAGTAAGAAATAACATAGCTTAATTCTGTCCATTTGACTTGATTGGTCTCAGCATCTGTACATTATGTGAGTAGATAAGACTGAAAGTTATTTTTTTTAAATGGATTTAAATGGATTCTTTTTGAAAAGGATTTATAGGCCACTTTGTTGAAATGTTAAGATAGCAGTTGTAGGAAACTGCCTTGTGGCAAAGATGGCATGATTCTCTGTAGTATTTTAATATGATGATGGGCTTTTTGTCCTTGAAAATATCTAAATATTTATTCCCTGGATAATTACTACTTCCTCGTATATTTTAACTTTACTCAGCACACTTCTTGAATTCATGTACAGCATGTGCTGTGACTAATGCAAACAGAGCAGCCATCAGATCCATTTCATTAAGAGATTAGATGGAGATTCTGAAAATTTCTCATGAAACTTTGATGTACATTTCATTTCTTAATTAAAAGCAAACAACCTTCCTTTCTGGGATTAGGCCACCTAATTACGTTAAAAAATACATTGATAGCGTATTTGAGTAGAAAGGGAAGAAAATACCACCAGAATTTGCCCCAAATGAATGCTTTCCCGGAAAGTGGAATACCAGAATTAAAAATCAGAAGCAGTTTTGAATAATCTATGTTTCAGATTCCCCCCCACTCATGAAGAGTTAAAATTGCCAATGCTCCATTGAAAGGCAGGAGTCAAGCTGATGAGACTTTGGGAAAAAGTGGAGATACTGAGAGATTTTTGATCCAGACAATAGAGAATGATTTGCTCAAGATTTCAGGGTTTATTCTGACTTCCACTACTAACTCACTGTGAAACTAAAGGCAAGTGAGTTAATTTTCTGTGACATCATATATGCCTTTGTCAAATGGAAATAGTAACACTGTGTATTTGCAGGTTTAATTAAATTAGTGCTTTGAGCTTCTTACATGAAAGTTGCTATAGAACTGCAAAGTGCAATTATTGAAGTCATTTTTCCTTTTCCTGTATGGAACATGATGATTAAAACATTTATTTTAATTAAAAAATTGACTGATTACCTAAAGAAATCTTTCCTCATGGCATGTGATAACATGTGACCATAGGTCAAACCTCTTTATAATAAATTGGATCATAAACTAATTCTTAATTTAACAATAAAAAATCTAATATTTGGCAAAAGACTTAGTTATTTCAAGAATTATACAATATGTTAAAAATTCTAGTAACTTGAGATAACAGCATTGGAATTGGGCATATAGTCTGGTCCAGAAATGTGATGATCCCCACTCAACAGTGTTGGGTTAATTCAGTTGCCCAGTTCTTTTTCTGGTGAATTGATTACGTTTTGCTTATTGGTTGAAAAGAAGTAGTGCTGTTTTAAGTAAGGAAGATGACAACTTCCTGAAGAGAGGAATTTTCCATGTGAAAAATAGTTTGTGTATATACACTCTTGCCTGGGGTATGATCATGTGAGCATGTGGCTCAGGATAAAGTCACTGGCAAAGAGGAGGTCAAGGAATTGAGAGGCTTCAGTATTAGAAGATCGTCTACAGAAGTAGTGTTAGAGAAAGTGTTGACGACTCAGGATGCAGAATTCTAAAAGCCAGGAGTGAGGCCTGAGGGTCTGTAGATGAGTCTACAAAGAGTTGTAATGAATGGTGAAACCTGGTGACGAGATTCGAAGTTGAGTCATGGCACCAGTAGAATGAATGGACAGTAAGTGGCAGTGAAGAGTGGAGAGAACCCGAACTGACCTCCACACTTAGCTGTTGAGGACCCTGGGGAGAGGAAGCAGCCCTCTTCTGAGAGGGGAAGTCTTGTCCTTCAGGGAGAACCAGGTTTCTATTAGACCAGGTTCTATTACTGAGCAGAGGTTTTCGGCACTGGTTGTATGCTGGAATCTTCTCAGAAACTTTAAAAATATTACTGTTGCTGAGCCCCGTTTCAAACCAACTAGATCGGGATCTATGAAGGTGGATCCAGAGGACAGAATAAAAAAATCAAACAGAAATACCCACAAACATCTAAGAAACCGAGCTGGATTTAAAAACTAGTTCTGTAGGCATGTTTTAATTTGTCCAAGGAGGCAAAGGGATCATTGAGAGCGTTGAGGACGCTGAGCATTCTAACAATGAAGTTAGAAAGGTAAGGGGTTTTGCCTAAGACAGATTTTGAGTTCTAGAGGACACTCTGAGTGAGAGTCAGCAGTCTGAAAGTGGATGTGCGGTGCAGTGCCGTTGCAGGTTAGAATGACCTGCAATTCTAGGTTTCTTGAACTGTAAAGAGGTCAGATTTGATGACTGCAGGCTATGATTATTGGACAGTGCAGATGGGGAGGCAGGGACTTCTTGCCAGGGGCACACAGAGTTCTCTGGCTTCCTTTTCACTCTTCACCATTAGACACAGAGGGTAGGAGAGGATAAAACATTTATTCTTAGCAGTCAAGGCCCCCTTTTAACTCCTGCCAGTGGGAGTAGTGATGAGTATAAACTACAATCCAGATTACATTTTTTGTTTGCTTTATTATTTTATTGCTTTATTTTTTTATCAGCCTGTTGTCTGTCTCTGTTTTTTTAAATAGCCTGTTGTCTATCAGCCATATTGTCTAGCTCTGCTTTTTAAATAATGTTGGTTAATATACCTTATACAGAATTATGAATTCTTGTTTTTTTGGTCATCTCTTATGCTTAGGAAACCTGATCTCAGATTGACCAGATGTATCTTAGGAAATCCCTATATCTTGTAGGTAAGCACCTTAGGCTTTGATGAAGGAGGATTCAGTACTAGCTAGTTTATAGATGAAATTCAAAAAAAATGAAATTATCTTGGTACAGCTTTCCTGATAGTGACAGGAAAGGCAGAAGGTCTCACTGCTAGGGACTAAAACTCAGCAGGATTCTTATGAGGATTAAATTCTGCAGTCTAGCCATTTGAATATCTGTAAATTGCTGGTAAAACGAGACTTTACAGCTGCTATGTCTTTGAAGGCCTAAGTTATAGAAAAGAAAAATCTACAATATCAATATGAACTGAAGACTATATTATTTGATTTGATGATTTGGTAAGTCAGTAAAACAAACAGTATTTATATGGTAAAGGATAACTTTTTGGAACTTAAGTTTTTTTTTTTCCTTATCCTCTTTTTATACTATAGTAATTCTATAGCATTAAGGGAAATCAGAACTTACATGGAATTGGAACATCAACAAATGACCCAGTATATCTAATTTAATCAAAATCAATTCCTATCTCATATATAGCACTTTATGCCTTCTTTACTCAACTGCATTCTGTGCTCTTAGGTCCGTACATCATTCTTACAAGGCGTTTACTTTATTTTACTGGCTGAAGCAGTGGCTGTAGGCAAAGCTCTGCAGGATGTTCTGGGGAGACTCTGAGGCAAGTTACTTATGACTATAACAGATGTTGATGAGTTTTAGGGAAATGCTGACTTTATATTGTGCAACTCTCTCTCTCAGGGAAAAGTAAGGAATTTCCAATTGCCTGCTAGCTATGAGAACAGAAGGGCTAAGCTGCCTAGCTATAAAAGTGGAACACTAAAATTCTGACAAAGAAAAAAATAATGAAGACATCTCAGCTCTTATCAGAAAGCAAATTTCTCTCTCAATAGTTTGGTTATGGCTCCACAGACATGAATAAAGGAAGAGATAAAAATATTTAACCCTAAGTTCCAAAATACTTGTCTCTGTTACCTGAGTTTAAAAAAAGCTGACTCTGGGAGTGCAAAGAGATACTACCAGTTAATCTTCTCTACTGTTATTAGTCCAGCATTATTATTATTGTAGTAGTAATAGCTACAGAAAATCTTATAATAAGCACACTGTTCCATTGTTATCTCTTCAGAGGTAAAAAACTGAGGTATTTGGCTTGTGTTATTGTAGATTCAAGACTTGGAAATTCTTTTAACCAGCCACTTAACCACTGTGTTTAAACAAACAAGTATTTAATCCTATTATGAATATTAAGAAAAAGTCCAAAGCCTAATTCAAAAGCTAATGAAGAAATAAGCAACTAAACTACATCAAATATTAAGATGTACAGTTTGGAGTTATGACCGAGATACTTGTTGATTTCCAACAACTGATTGCTTCATTCATTCATTCATTCAGCCGCTATTTCTTGGAATACCTCTATATTCTCGGCACTAATTTAGGCACTGCAGATAAAAGCATAAGACAGCCGTGATCCCTGCCATGATGGAGCATTCTATGGAAAGGAAAGAAAATAAGCAGATTCAATGACATGAAATTGAATCTTGCAGCTGAGTTTGATCAAGAAGCATTTAACAAAGTGGTCAGTGTCTGCCTCTTGCTCTTACGAAATTCAAGGCACGCCTAGTCAAGTGCATGGAGTGCAAAATTCATAAATGCAGCCCCTCAGCCTGCCTTTAATTAACTTCAGTGTCCACAGTAACTTAATGCCTAGCTTGTTTAACATGGATATGCCTGGTGTTTCATGGATACACCATAAATATTTGCTGAAAGAAGGAATGAATTGTCTCAACTTACAGTCGACTTGTATATAACCTAAACTTCTTGTTTTCTTACTAAGCTTTATTTTATCTTACGTTGCCTGGTTTCTTTCCTTCCTTTATTACATATTCTGATCCTAATGGGCCTCTCTTGTTTTGGTGGAGTTGAAATATTAGGTTTTCAAGAAGTTTTCAATATATGTAAGAAATTTCAGAATCAGTCTAAAGAAAGCCCCAGAAAGGTTAAGGTCCCCAAGGAGGAATTTCAGTGTAGTCCAGACCTGTTTATTCTTTAATAAATACTCCAGTTTCCTTTGGGGATTCATTAGAAGAGGTTCTGTTTCTTAGAACCAGTAGAAATTGTATCATTCCTCCAGAGCAACATGAACAATGTGAGCTGCAGTAAAATGTTGGTTCAAATATAGGGTTTATTTGAGGAGATTTTATAGCATCACTAGTCAGCTTCTGACAGAGGTAGGTCTAACACAACAGCTTACATATATTTTGGAAAATAATTAGACTATAAGGTCAAGGACAAGGCTTTATGTCTGTTTTATAAATGTGTGAACTAGACCTTTCCTGAATATCAGTGGACCACATCAGAATGTGTTCCTGCAAAGGCAAAAGCTGCATGTTTTCTTGCAAATTTGTCTGACTCCTGCTTATGTTTATTTTTTAATGTTGATGTTCTGTATGGAATTATTTGGACTAAGTGAGCTTTGCATAAGCAAAGATTTTGATAACAAGAAAGGAATGAAAGCATTCAGAATATGGATATAAGCTTAGAGGAAAGAAGACTTGTATTATGCGTGTGGACTTTATGACGGGACTAGAGGAAGTATGTTGGATACTAATGGAAAATAAAGTTGTAAATGACAGGTGGATTTAGTCAGAGTAGCCTGAAATAGAGGTAATGGGAACCAGAAAACTATGATTTGTTAATGAACAGGGAGTATCATAATGCTTTATTGGGATGAATTCGATGGAAGAATGCAGGTTAGATTTTGCGAGGTGAGATTGGAGATAGGTATCTGCCAGCAGCATTTGGAATACATTTTGTAGGTAGAAGATGGTGAGACCTTGTGTTACGTGTGTTGTTGGAGTGAGTCATTAAGATGGAAGACAAATCTTTTAAAAGAAGAAAGTACATATTTTTGTATTTTAGTGAGAATTTGGACATAGGGAATGAAGGTGCTGGAAGAGTTAGATATGTCTAGAAGAGTAGTGATATTATTGATGAAATATAATTGTTTGGCTCACCAAGCCAGCAACATAGAGAATGTACAGTTTGCCAGGGAATGCTATGCTAATATAGTGAACTCAGGAGACTCATAGTCCAGGGTGTGAGGCAGACAGAGTGCTGTGATTGCCGCAGGTACCTGGTTATATGACAACACAAAAAGGGAACAAATAGCATAGCTGAGGGAATAGTTAGGAATGCTTCCTCGAAGAAGCAAAATCTAAACTCATCTTTGAAACACAGGCAAGAATTAACCAGATAAGAAAGATACTACAGATAGTGCTATGGGTAGAAGGAATAGCAAGGAAAAAATGGTGAGTGAAAACTAAGTATTTATTTGTTGAGGATAATGGAGGTTTGTGTGTATTGAGTTAAGGGGGTTAGACTTTATTTCCTGGGGAAGCTAGTATAAGAAAGATTCGTTCATTTATGGATATGCCATCTTTATATTGATGGAACATTTGCATGTAGGTATCACTTAGATAGAAATTCTGAACTTGGAGACATGACTAGATTTGGAAGTCATTCGGTAATAGTTGAAGCCATGTGAGAAGATGAGTTCTTAACAGTTGTGCGAAGAGGAAAGAACCATGGATTTTGAACTGATTTATTAGGGGAGGGGACACCTCTAGTCAGGAAGCAAGTTCCAGTCACGTAGTAGAGAACGATATGGAATGCTTGTCTTAGCTTTAATGTAATATGGTAGCCCTCTAGAAAGGACTTGAGAACTTTTGGAATCTGAGTTGGTAAACTTTCACTTTTATCTCTCCTTTCTCTATGGCATTTTTTTCCCTTTCGATCTGAGATATACAAACATCTGAGTCGCAATTCATGCAGAGTCTTTATTGATCTTTTACAATAACAGATTAGGAGAAGGTTAAATTTGAAAGAAACCTTGGGGGCCATCTAGGTAAGTGGTTTTTATACTTAAAAAAAAAAAACAACAAAAATGTTTTCTGACAATAAAAGCTTAACATAGAAGTTTTTAAAAGTAGATAAAAGGGAAGTCAATTTTACTGGAGGTGGTGGAGTGGTGGAGAGTTTGTGGTTCATTGTCCCACCTCAGTTAAGTTCCTCTGTCTTTGTGGTAGACTCTGAGGGATCCCTGTAGAAACCTCAGATTCTAAAGGGGAGCTTTTGAAAACTACTGATAAGAGTGCAATGCTTTTATTTATGGAAACCAAGATACTTCTCAAAGACATACTGTTAGATCTAATTTTAGAACAAATACTCTGCCTTCTGAAAGAGTTACTTGCACTGTGTGAAGACCTAATCTTCACTGATGTTACTTAGAAGGTGCATTTATGTAGAATCATCGACAGATTAATGAACATCAGAATTTTTGTTTGTGTGCCCTCTGAAAACACAGGATAAGAAAGAGGGAGCAACGCACAAGAGGGGAGTTGTGGCTCTTTCGCCTTTCCCTGGCCTGGAAGCACAAGCCACTTTGACAGAATCATGTCTGTTTTGCCAAGACAAAGTATATTCCTAAGAGACGCCTTTACTTACAGGAGAAAAAAGGCAAAAATAGGGAACCAAAAATTGAGTGGCTTTTTCCTTTTAAAAATTGGGTGTTTGCAGCAATAGGGATGGACCTGGAGATTGTCATTCTACGTGAAGTAAGCCAGAAAGAGAAACCATGTGATATCACTTATATGTGGACACCCCCCCCCCCAAAAAAAGACAAATTAACTTATTTACAAAACAGAAACAGACTCACAGACATAGAAAACAAACTTATGGTTACCAGAGGGAGAAGGGGATGGGAAGGGATAAATTGGGAGTTTGAGATTTGCAGATACTAACTAATATATATAAAATAGATAAACAAGTTCATACTGTATAGTACAGGGAACTATATTCAATATCTTGTAGTAACTTTTGGTGAAAAAGAATATGAAAACAAATATATGTACATGTATGACTGAAGAATTATGCTATACACTAGAAACTGACAACAGCATTGTAAACTGACTATACTTCAATTAAAATATATATAAAATGTATACATATAAACACAAAAATGGATGTTAAGGAGAGAAATAGTGCAAATAACTATGGTAGCTGTAGAAATAAAGTTTACTGTAAATAATCCTGAAATAAAATTTCCTTTATTGTGGAGAGACCAGTTTACTCAAGAGAGTAAATTAAGCCCAATTTTGTCTTCTTTATTCTTACTATATTTAGAATCTGACCTTAATAAGAGATGGAAATTTATTTTCAATACAGTAAATTTGTAAATTTTAATTTATCAAGAAGTTCTCAAAATTGAACAGCATTCTTAATGTTTTTAGACATGGAAAGGTGGTTACCTTACCATTCAGTATTATACTTCTTGGGTTATTAATACTTACTGTGGGATCATTTTGTGTCAGACATTTTGCCAAGAAATATAACTTATTGCCCTACTTTTGAAGAGTTCACACAACCTTGGAGGAAACACATAATTACAATGTGACGTGATAATTTTGATAATATAAGATGCATACTTTGGGAACACAAAAGAATAACTTTTTGTAGGCGTCAGAAATCAAGTGATATTTTAAGTGAATTCTGAATGATGAATAGAAATTTAATTATAGAGAGTAAAAGAAAGAGTAAGAGGTCAGTCTTAAATGTGAATTATGAGAGAAGGTATAAAACCCACCCTTTAAACTGACTTGGAAAGTAGGATGCTTGCTTGGTCAGGGACTATTCTATGAAGCCATAGCTGATGGAAGTGGCCCTTAGCCAAAGCAAAAGGTAAAACTGATTATACAGGAGAGGAATCAGAGGTCAGTAAACAAAAGAGATATTTCCAAATAGGGCACTGCTTCTGGGTGTAGAGTTGGAGATCAAGAGGGTTGATTGAATAGAGCAGAAAACAGTGAGTGAACCAAACAAATTGGAAGACAATTGTTGAGAACAGATATCTAGAATGGCATTGATTTAGATTTTAAATATGGTTAGATTTTGTTTACTTATCATAGACATCAGATAATGGAAGGGACAGGTGTATTTAAATTGCCAAAGATGTGGTAGAAAACAAGGCTGTGGATGGAATGGTATGTTCCTGGCGTAGGAAGGAAAAGTAGATTTGGGGGGGCAGGTGAGGGAAAGATAAGAATTTTGGTTTGAAGCATACTGAGTGTAAGATGCCTATGGACTATCGATGTAGAACTGTAAACATTGAAACATACATGTTCTGTTTACTCATTTGTAAAATAGGAGTATGTTTGCTCCCCCTATTCCACAGGTATGTTATAAGGCCTTACATGAAAGAATGGAAATGAAATAGTCTTGAACAATAGAAATCAATGTACAATGGAAAGAGTTCTTTTGATTATGTTTGTTTAGTGCATGTTTTCTAAGGAAGAATGGCAAGAAAAGCTAATCGTAAGTTAATTATGTATTTTAACCATTTTGCTGGGCTAAACTTTGCCTGAAGGGCATATGTCATTTGAGTATAAGAACGCATTACTTATTTGAAGACACGTTCAACTTCTTTTTCAATGCATGCTGCATATTTCAAGGGTAGTTTCTAATGGAGTTTAATAAAGACATTAAAGAGCAAATGAAAATACTTTTTAAAAATTAGTTTTGGTTCACATTGGAGTGGAAGCTAATGGATGCCTTCTTAAGTACTTCGGGGAATTAAAAAAATCAAACTAAGTATCACTGATGGAAGCAGCTTCAATTCTCTCTTCAGCATGAATTTATGTGTCTAAATGTGGCTGGAGTTATTTTTTTTAATAAAAATTCTTTTTTCTGTAGCTCTAGATTACATGCATATCAACCACAGTAAGTTCTAAACCAAGGCAAGAGTTGTAATCTTTCTTGTTACCACGGTAGCTAGTTTCAGGAGTTTGCAGTTAAATTTGATGGAGCACAACACATCTGCTCAATTCCAGTCAGATTCTGTTGGTGCTGCCAGAAGACTGCATCAGAATTAGGAGAGAATGTTCTCTAGACTCAAAAAGATACAGGACAGGCCTCACAATAGAGTCTCTTAGTCACCAAATCTGCTGAGAATGTTCTTCTGAGAGGAAAATAATTGGATTTGATCCAAATATTAAAAAAATCCCTTTAAAGGTTGTTTATAGGGAATAACTTAATCTTGAGTTCTTCTGAGGAAAAAAAATACTGATAATACTAGGATGTTAATTTCTTTCCTCTCTGAAGCAAACTAAAATTCTTGAGAATTGAAAGATAGATGACAGACATTCAGTGCTCATCATATAGATGCTTAATAAATCTGGAATTAAAATTACATTGACATAATGGTGATCTTTTGGGTCATAGCTTTTTTTGAGGCTGTGATGAAAGCTGTAAATTCCCTGTAAAAAAAATGTGAAAGCACATACAGACACTAAATTTAGAATATATTTTCAGGGACTGCAGCTGTTCCCAGAAGTAAACCCTTGAACTCCAAGTTAAAAAACAGAAAATGAAATAAGACAACAACAACAACAAAACTTGTGCAGTAGAGAAGTATTAAGAAATATTTGATCCTTATTTCTAGGAACAAAGAGGAAGAGGTAAAATTTTTTGTGTGAATTAGATCCTGACATTTCATTCCTTGATTGAATTTACCTTGACTGTCCCACCTAAACATCTTCCACCCCACCTCACCCCTAGCGAACATCCAGTCACTCTTCATGAGATACTTGTTTATTTCCTTCATAGCAGTTAGTACAATCAAAACTTACTTTTCATTAATGTTTTTGTTGCAGCCCGGTCTCACTAGAATTTGAAGACCTTATTTATCTGTTGACAGCTGCATCCCTAGCATCTAGAAGTCATCTGACACACAGTTTTTTTCTGAGATTATTTTTTGAATAAATGAATAAATAATGCAGTATTATGTAGTTAGAAAGCCCATAAACTACTCATTGGTAACATAGATGAATTCATGTGAAGTCAAGAATGGTATAGACAAAGAGCTGGCTGGATATGTGTTACTAAGATAAGCATAATGATATATTTCTACAATATGCTTTAACTTAAAATGGCTAATGCTTCTATCAGCTCATTTTTTTTTTTGCTCCATTTTCAAGCCTTTTACCGTGTAATATTTATTTTCTGAAAATGTCAGCATGATATGCAGTATTTCCAAGTCTGAATTGTGGCAGGGAATGATATGTTATGGCAGTATTTTAGTTATTTATTTATTTTTTAAATGTGTGTGAACTCTTCTGGGAATACGGTAGCTTTGGTAGGGATGTGACTTGATGCTGAACTGCATATATGTGTATTGTTTATTAGCAGATTTCTTGCAACACTGAAATATTCCTGAGAGCTCTTCCATATTTACCATATTGTTCCACATTTCTAACTATGAATAATGTTTTAAGATGGTTATAGTTATGAATGGTACTTATGTACTCTGGACAAGGTACAACTTTATCTCCTTCTTTTATATTATTTTCAAGTCATGTTCAATAATAATTTACACTTGTAGAACTTATTTGGCAATCGATGAACTGAGCTTCAAAGAAATATGTTTTCTGCCAACTAATTTGACGTTTTGGAGACAAGGCAGACTTCAAACAGGATTTAAGCTCCTCTTAACCTGACGGAAAAGGGATAAATTATATCACATAATTTTAAGATATGATTCAGAAAAATTAGCCTGGTAAAGGCAGTTTGGGGAGGATTTTTTCTGATTGGTTAAATAGTAAACAGATTTATATTCTTTATTCCAGAGATTGCCATAAATTGAATTCATTATTGGATAGAAAAATAACTAAAAGAGTTCGGTGAAGTTGGTTTTTCTTCCATAAGCTAATGTTTTCATTGTATTTTTTCTAGTACAAGTTCAAAAATTCAAAAGAACACATTTTTATTAAGCTCAAGACTCTTTTCTGAGGCATTGCTGATTATAAGAAACTTTTAGCTAAGAGATTTATACTGAGCTTACTCAATTTTAGAAACAGAAACCATTCTGTGATCTTGATTTCATTATGGATCCAGCCTACTGAGCTGAGTGATATTTAGTGTCTCTAAGCCTTTCTAGAAATGACTGTTTTTAGCTACAAGCAGTCAGAGATTAAGGCTTTGTATCATCTTATAGCATCTAAATTTTAATAGATGCCACCTGATTATTGTGCTAGGTAGACCACTTTATAGTAGCTTTTGTCTTGGTCCACTTATCATGTGATGATGGAGAGGCAAAGTGTGTTTTGTCTATAAGAGCACATTCTTTTATAATGTCATAGGAACTCAGCTTGTATGCTTGGTAAAGAATATAATCATACCTACCTTGTCAAGTCAGCCAGGTGCCATTTTAATTCTTTTTCAAAAGTAGCCATATTTCTATAAGGCTTCTAGAAACTGCAGTGTGGATAATTTTTCTTATTTGCTCTAACTTGAAGGGATACTTTTAATTTTGCTATCATTTGCACTCAAATTTAGCATTTGCAGAAGCAGTTTGGTAATCCTTAGTGCTAAGGAGACCAGACAGAGTTCTGTTTATATTTGAAAATCTGCTATTTAAAGAGAATAAAGCTAAGGAATTATTACATGTAAAATTTACCTTAGTAGTAAAGTAACTGGTTTCATTTGTCAGTGAACATAAGTACAACTTCATATTTGTATTTTAAAAATAATTCTTCTGTTTGAAAAATTTGTACTTGTTATTTTGGTAGTGATTTTCAGATACAAGGAACATTTTCCTGTTAGGACTAAGAATCAATTTTATGAAGATAAGGTTTCATCAGAGAAAATACTGTGGATTATAAAGATGAAATGACTCTACGAGTATGGTGATAGGAACCAGAGATTCTGACTTCATGGTGAACGTTACCTTGTTACAGTATGGAATACTACACATAGGCACTTGCCATTATTTTCTTTTTTTATCTCTGCATATTGATAATGCACTAAAACAGTATTGTTCTCTGAACGCATAGATATAAGGGCAGGTGCAAGTAATAAGTGTTGTAATTCAAGTACCTTAAATATAAATGTCATACAATCAGACCATGATCATCATATTATTATTTAAATGACATGGAAGTTTGTTAATGATCTGGTTAATTCAGAAAATAACCAGTTACACAGTTCAGTTAGAATTAAAACTTTCTGTGCTTGAATTTCTTTACTGATTGGATTAGGCATGTGATTTTTAAATGATCATTATTTCCCTCTTAAAATTTATTTATTATTTGTTGGAAATTTTTAAAAAACACAGTAATTAGAGTAAGTTTATTTCAGGCACAAACTGATAATAATTTATTAAGAAAAAATGCTTTTAAACTAAGTGTTTAATGCAAATCACAATTTTAAACTCATATTATCCCCACTTCTAGTGACAATAATAAAAACTGCTTGCTCTAGCAGCACATACACTATAAATTGGATATGATGATGAAATCTTACACAGAAAACAATAAAGTGCTTTACAAGCTGCACATCTCACAAAAAAGCTGTGATCATCCAGGTTTTGAATGCATATGATACCATATTACATTATTATTTTTTTAAGTAATGAAGACCCAGATATCCACTACAGTGGCCATTAACTAAAAATTCATTCATTTCTGAAATTGATTTTCTTTCTTCATACAAACTCTTGATGTACAGAGTATTGACTGATTTGTGTGTGTGTGTGTGATGTGTGTACAATAACAAGTGAGTCCCCTTAATTTTCTAACTCAAAAGCAGAGGAAAACTTAACATAAACATTTAAAAGAGAAAACAACATTGCTAAAGGACCCAGAGTGGTCATTAAATCATGCTAAGTTTTTGTAGGAAAAAAAGGAAGTCTTTGTTAAATTTTAACAATTTCAAGATTGAGTTATTTCATACTACAACTTTGACAGTGAGATATTTGAGAATGATGTTTTACTTGTGTTATTTGAAATGAATTACTCTTGAGTATTACTTCTTTACACAATGCTTTATCTGAATTATTATATCGTTACTTTACAGGAAATGACAATATTAAGTATGAGTGAAACTAAACATTTACAATTTGTTAAATATTATTTATCTTAGAATATACTTTTAAAATTGTAAACCAACCCATACTAGTTTCCATAAAACTGCCTTAAGTGTTTTTAGTATGTGGAGAGTACATCCAAACTCAATGACACATTTGATGTATATTGAGTATATATTTTTGGAGTTATTAACATAAATACTATTAAAGCTTTTTTTTTTTTTTTTTGGTTATACTGTTTCTACACACAATGAATCAGGATAACAAGGGGTTGCCTTCCTATATCATTTTCTGAATTGGTTATTTACACATTTTAAACCACACGGACAACTCCGAAACTTTCCCACAATTTTCTTTTGCACAAATCTTGCCAATAGCTCTCCAGAGTTTATAAGTCTAGATGACATTACAGAAATTTTCTTTCTAAGAATTTTTATATGTGCTTCATGTACTGTTAGAGTCCTGACACAGGAATTACATTATTGCCAGTTGTATGTAAAATATAAGTTAAAACATTAGTACATTTATTTATAAAGAACAAAATTTGATTGTATAATGAATGCGTAGAGTTAGCTCAAGTCCATTTTTTGTGACTCAGCTTCATCTTTCAAGCAGTTGTATGGATTGCTTTCAGTGGAGTGAACAGAATGAACTCATCCTGAATCAGTTTTAGGATTCAGTGTTAGTGTTCCAATAAACTTGGGGTAAAATAAAGACTCTATGTAAAGCATCTGATTTGATTTTCTTTGTAGTTTATAATGTTTATGTAAAGAAGTAAGCTGGGAAGATAATTCCTTCTTTACTACACCTGAAAGTTGACCCATAATGATTACTGAGATTAAACTTCAGTGTTTTTTATAAAAAATATTACTTACTTTCACAGAAGTGAAGATGTACAATTGCACAATGGTGGTTACAATGGTAGAAATACATATTGCCAATAAAATGTTAGCAAGAGATTTAAAAATGATTGTACAGCACCGCATCAGAGAATTTTTTAACAGCAAAATGATTAATATTAGTTTCTCATATAAATAAGATCCTTAAATATTTTTTAGCAATAAATAGGGGGAAAGTGCTTTTTTCCCCTAATTTCTACCAAAATTATTTCCTGATGTGGAGCAAAAGACAGTAAAAAATGACAGAGTTAAAAAAAAAAAAAAGACATTCATGCATTTAAGCCACCATTAGTCTCTGACTCTAATATAAGGCAGATCATTAATCTTTTGTAAAACTATGACTTTAGCCACTTAAGCTCTTTTTAGTGCTTTTCATGACAAGGACATGATAGAATTTGTAAATTTAGGAGTTAAGATTTATTTCCAACAGGCTAATTTAGACAGTCTCAGCTGTTTTTTTGAAACACCAACTTTATAATAAAATGCTTTGGAGAAATGATGAAAGTTTTAATAAAGAAAAACAGAGAAAGGGTCCTATATAGTTTATCACAAATAACACTTTTTAGATCAATGAAAACAAATTATATTTGCTTATGTGTCATCCTCGGTCTTAATGATGTGGAAAAGGGTGACATTGAACAGGACCTGGTGGCCATTGTTCCAGGCATAAAGAGCTCTATCTCTTGCATTGTAGTCAAGCATGGATATATGAAAGTATTGGTTGTGAAAAGGAATGTCCGTGTACTCATATGTGGAGGTTTTGGTGGAATAGGAATAATACACCTTGGCTCCAGTTAAGTGGGAGTTGGTGACATACAATGTCCCACAGATCATGAAAGATTCCCCTGCACTTCTCTTGGGATAGCCAGTGCTCCAGCTCTTCATCACCTCCAAGGTATCTTGGTTAAGCTGGCTGATGACAATATTGCCTGCATTCTGGTTAGTTGCATACACAGCCCACAACCCAATTTCGTCAGCCATTAGGTCGATATCAGAGAATCCACCCCATGTGTAAGGGTAAACGTTGTGAAAACCAGCATACTCCAGGCTTCGTTGGGCAAGCACTCTCCCCATATCAAAGCTGTATTTGATGATGATGTTACTCTGATACTTGTTAAAATAGAGTGAGCCATTGTAGACAACATGGTTAGTTCCTGCCCATTTGAAAGGGAGATTGTATGTCCTTGATTCAGCCCCACTGACAAAGTCTGCAATTGATTTGTACTCACGGACAATTTTATTGTTAGTATAACTGTCCATATACCAGACCTGGAAAGAAGAAAAAAACATAGAGTGACTAAATTCTGTACTTTTTTGAGAATTCCAAAATAAAGACATATAATCAGCACATACTAATGTCATTCTCAGTCTCTGGAAGCCACATCCTCTTACTGCTTACCTGCTGCAACGTGGTAGTACCGCAGGCTTTGGCAGAAATAGTGGCATGGTTGATGTGGAAAGGAAACAACTAAGATTACTGCTTTGAAGTTGATTTGTTTGTTGTCTTTTATTTTTTGTTGTTTTTTATTTTTGACCATTCAGTGCATATCACTGAGTGAACCAAACACGTATCAGTGCAAATCACATCACTTTGTTCATTTACCTGATAGGTCAGTTTGATCAGTGATAACTGCAAAAAACATCAGCCTTAAAAAATTTGATTATTCCATCTCTTGCTCTGAAAAATATATGGTCTAATTTTACACATTCAGCTTATTTTTCCTTTATGGATACCACAGAATCTTCTAGTAATACTTGTTCATTGGGTCATCTTATAGGTACAACCACCTTTAATGAAATGATTTTACTGATTTAGTTACTAATGTTGCTTGGATGTAACCCTTGAGAATCCTAATGTATATTGAGTTCTGTAATAGAACATAAATAGAGCTATGGTAAGTTTCTAGTATATTGTTTACATAATACAGGCATTGCCAAATAACCCCCAAAAGTTTCAGTGCTATTTTCTTTAAAATTACCTATAGATTCTTGGGATATTTTAGCTTGTTTAGTGAATTGGTGAGCTCTTGAGTTCTTTACTTATTTAGTGTTTTTTTTTTCACACTAAGGAGGAAGTTTTAGGAATATACAAAGAATTTTATATACTTGTAATTAGCCCTTTTCAAGCATAAAACATGCTGAACCCAATAAAAATTAGACTCACTATACTGATGAATTATAGGGGAGAACATTTTACTGAAATAAGTTTGTCATATATTGGTAGATACGTTAATATTATTAAACTGAAAGTGTTTGTAAATGATGTAATACTTTTCAAGTTGAAACTAATATCCCTGGAAAAAAAGAATAGTAGACGCAAAGTATAAATAAAACATCATTCTAAGCAAAGGCATTTGAGCAAGCAACATACTCTGTTGTTTTTTTCAGATGCTAAAGGATCTGTCATCCAAGCACCAAATCGGGTTCCAGATGTCTTGACTGTAATTGGGCCTGTGATTTTCATCAATTTTCCACATGCTGAAATTAGAGAAACATAAACATGTTGGGTGAACACGGCCAATGATTCCAACACACATACTTATACCAAGAGCAAAGAAAGGGATCCTAAAACAAAGCAACTAGAATTAATGTCACATATTCTGAATAAATGGTCATTCATGTTGGATGCTGTGCATTTAACTATAATTTGAACCATAAGTATTTGCTGTTTCAGTGCTCTAAATCTGAAGTGTAGAATTTAAAAACAGGAAATTATTTGTACAATCTGGAAAGAAAGAAATGAGGAAAGTTATTATCATTATACCAATTCAGCAGCTACTTCTTCTAAGGGAAGAAGTTAGAAAAATTAAATTGTCCATGGGCCTGTTTACCTGATCATCAGCTCCCACTCACCTGAACCTCCCTCCTCATGCTTTTAAACTTTGGACAACTTATGCAGGACAGAAAGAACTCTATAAGCCGATTTTCAGTTTGTATTGGTAGGTGAGCAACTCCTATGAAAGTTATCTTTATAGACTGTAACAATAAAAAATTAATCACAATCTGCCTAAAAGAGGTAGAGTTTTGAAGGGTTAATGCCTAGTACAGATAGCAGGTCTGATAGAGCAGCCCTAAAGGCGCAGGAAAAAAAAGCCCCCCAAACTCAAGCCCTCACACCCTGCAGTCCCGTGCAGTGAAAGATGGGGAGTATCAGTTGGTATAATACATGATGAAAAATTAATGCCTTCTTGAAAGATTATAGTTTTTATCACTCTAACTATGAATAAGATCTTAGGAAAAGCTTGGACTTCATAACTGCCAAAATCTAAATCAAAGGGAAACCAAGACTTTTTGTGAGATTTTTTTAACAGCAAAATTTAAGTTATTTATTATACACGTTGTGAAAGGCAGTTGAATGTCTATAAATGTTGACCTTTGGTCTAAACAAGGAAATATTATTTCCTATTCATTTATACTCTTTTTTTTCTCTTTCTGTTTTTTTAACTTAAAAATTTTGTTCTGTATGGCTTATGTTTTAGGTCCTCCTCTGCCTATCCTTGGAATTGATATGTTTCTTCATAGTTCCTGTTGGTTCCTGTTTGAAAGAGAAAGACAGATTCCCCAAAGCAAATCAAGGATAAAATTAATTGTAGCTTAGGGCTTATTTTGGCTCATTTCTCTCTCTATATGTTCCTCATAAGAATAATTTATAACTGGTCAAATACTAAGCTGTGCAGTTAGAAAAGTGATGAATGATAACATTATATTTTGTACTATTACTTCAGTGATAACTATACATTTAGTAATCTCTAGCATTTCTTGAAACCTAAACTGAATATATTTTTTTCTTCCTTTGTGAAATAAACTAGATGTGATAGCATCTTTATAAACTTTATATAAAGGAATTACTTTATAAACTCCTAAGACTTGATAAACCAAGCATATAATTCAGAAACTTTCTGGCATTATCTGTATTAAATAGCAAGATCTCAGGTTAAACCTGTTTAGCCTATATTAGCTCAACTTGGTATAAACACATGCACAATATATGAATAAAGCAGATCAATCTGAACTAGAAAAAAGTGAATGCACTCTGAATGAATCAGAGTATATTTGAATACACTAAATAAGTGAAAGTAATATGATGTTTATTGATGGCTGGCCTACATAAATATTTCTAAATTCACAGATGGTAAGTGCATGAAAATTTAAAGTACAAGTATATTGAAATACATAGAAAGACATCCCTCCTCCTAAAAATACTATGAAATAAAATATGTGGTTTCTTCCTTAGGCATGATAACAAATTCTTTTGTTGAACAGATCATAAATAACAAAATTAGTCAGGTAGAATATGAAAAGTAACTGGCTTAAGATGATGGCACTTTCATTTCTTTTTATTTTGCAAGATCTCATTAAAATGATAGTAAAGGAGTAAAGCATTGGGGGGGAAATGCAAAAAGAACAGAATAAGAATCATCAATGGAGAAGAAAATTTTAACAAATTTCCAGAAGGCAGAAGATGATAGAGTGGTAATATTAGAGGTGTAGGATGAAATAAGATGCAAAAGTGTCTATGCAGAGGAGATAAGTGCTGAGGATGGAGCTGCTCAGCCTTGAAGAAAAGTAAGGGACTTGGGCCCTAAGAAGGTTCAAGATGGCGGTGCATCCTCCCAGAGATTCAGCAAGTCTACAACTACATATGGAATAATTCCCTCAGAAAGGGATCTGAAAACTGGATGAACATAGCCTCCACAACAAAGGGTAAAAGGATTGCATTGATATGGATAGGAGAGGCAGAGAGGCCTCCTGCCAAGGGAAAAACCACACTGAAGCCATGATAATCTGCAACAGAGAGGGACCACAAAGGAATGGATCTTGTCCCTGAGGATTGAGGGGTAAGAACTCCGTATCAGGCACCTCAATCCCCATATCCTGCACAGTTGAGACAAACCCCCCAAACTGCTGATTTTGAGAACCAGTAGGGAATACGTCTAGGAAAATCGTAGAACTGCAGGTAAGGGAAAACCCATTTTCAAAGGGCCTGCATGCCAACTCACTTGACCTATCCCCCGTGGAAAACACCAGATTGAAAAGTACATGGACCACAGGTGAAGGTGACCTGTTTCCTAATCTTGAAACATCTTCTGTAGAGGTAGAAAGCAGTTGGGATATTGGGGACTGAGACACTGATAGGGGCAATTTTCCCATCACACTGTGCCTTGCTAATGCCAGTGCTGGTGGTTACCATTTTGAAATTCTTCCACTAAGCTGTTAGTGCCAGTGGGTGAGTCCCACTGAGGCCCCCCACCCACCCCTGTGCCTTGGCTAGGCCTCACAGCTGGACAAGCAATAGCTCTGCCAGCCACAGTATTTTGCAGCAGCTTTGGTTAGGCTAGGCCCATGGCTATGGACATTGAAACAGTAATCAAAAAGCTCTCAACAAACAAACAACAGCTTCACTGGAAAATTCTACAGGAGATTTAATACCTATCCTTGTCAAATTCTTCCAAAAAACTGAAGAAGAGAGGAATCTTCCAAATGCATTTTACAAAGCTAGCATTGCCCTGATACCAAAGCTGGACGGATAGCACACAGAAAAGATTACAGGCCAGTATCCTAGGTGAACATTGATGCAGAAATCCTCAATGAAATATTAGCAAACTGAATTCAGTAATACATTAGAAGGATCACATGCCACAATTAAGTAGGACTTATTTCAGGAACACAAAGATGGATCTACATCCACAGATCAATTAATGTGATACATCACATTAACAAAATGAAGCATGAAACATACATGATCATTTTATTAGATGCAGAAAAAGCTTCTGACAAAATTTAACATCCATTTATGATAAAAACTCTCAAGTGATTATAGAGGGAATGTACCTCCACATAATAAAGGCCATATATGACAGACCTGCAGCTATAACACCACACTCAATGTGAAAAACTGAAAACTCTAAGATCAGAAATAAGACAAGGATGCCCACTCTTGCCACTTTTATTCAGCATAGTATTGGAAGTGCTAGCCACAGCAGTTAGGGAGAAAAAGATATGAAAGGCATCCAAATCAGAAAGAAAGAAGTAAAACTGTCACTGTTTTCAGATGACATGGTACCATATAGGGTGAATCCTGAAGAAGCTACCAAAAAAAAAAAAAAAAACAAAAACTGTTAGAACTAATAAATGAATTCAGTAAAGTTGCAGAATACAAAATCAATAAAGAGAAACTTCTGGCATTTTCTTATGCTAATAATGAACTATTTTAGAAAAAGAAATTAAGAATTGCCAAAGCATTACTGAAGAGAAAGAGGCTGGAGGAATAACTCTCCCAGACTTCAGACAATACTATAGAGCTACAGTCATCAAGACAGCATGGTATTGGTACCAAAACAGACATATGGACCAATGGAACAGAATAGACAGCCCAGAAATGAACCCACAAACTTTTGGTCAACTCATCTTCGACAAAGGAGGCAAGAATATACAATGGAATAAAGACAGTCTCTTCAGCAAATGGTGTTGGGAAAACTGGAGGGCAGCATGTAAAATAATGAAGCTAGAACACTCCCTTACACCATATACAAAAATCAACTCAAAATGGATTAAAGACTTAAACATAAGACAAGATACAATAAACCTCCTAGAGGAAAACATAGGCAAAACATTATCTGACATACATTTCAAAAATTTTCTCCTAGAAGAAATAAAAGCAAGAATAAACAAATGGGACCTAATGAAACTTACAAGCTTCTGCACAGCAAAGGAAACCAGAAGTAAAACAAGAAGAAAACCTACGGAATGGGAGAAAATTTTTGCAAGTGAAACCGACAAAGGCTTGATCTCCAGAATATATAAGCAGCTCATACGACTCAATAAGAAAAAAATAAACAACCCAATCCAAAAATGGGCAGAAGACCTAAACAAGCAATTCTCCAAGGAAGACATACAAATGATCAAAAAGCACATGAAAAAATGCTCAATATCACTAATTATCAGAGAAATGCAAATCAAAACTACAATGAGGTATCACCTCCGACCAGTCAGAATGGCCGTCATTCAAAAATCCACAAATGACAAATGCTGGAGAGGCTGTGGAGAAAGGGGAACCCTCCTACACTGCTGGTGGGAATGCAGTTTGGTGCAGCCACTATGGAAAACAGTGTGGAGATTCCTCAAAAGACTAGGAATAGACGTACCATATGACCCAGGAATCCCACTCCTGGGCTTGTATCCAGAAGGAAATCTACTTCAGGATGACACCTGCACCCCAATGTTCATAGCAGCACTATTTACAATAGCCAAAACATGGAAACAGCCTAAATGTCCATCAACAGGTGACTGGATAAAGAAGAGGTGGTATATTTATACAATGGAATACTACTCAGCCATAAAAACCGACAACATAATGCCATTTGCAGCAACATGGATGCTCCTGGAGAATGTCATTCTAAGTGAAGTAAGCCAGAAAGAGAAAGAAAAATACCATATGAGATCGCTCATATGTGGAATCTAAAAAACAAAAACAAAAACAAACAAGCAAACAAAAACAAAGCGTAAATACAGGACAGAAATAGACTCAGACAGAGAATACAGACTTGTGGTTACCAGGGGGGTGGAGGGTGGGAAGGGATAGACTGGGATTTCAAAATTGTAGAATAGATAAACAAGATTACACTGTATAGCACAGGGAAATATACACAAAATGTTATGATAACTCACAGAGAAAAAAATGTGACAATGAGTGTGTATATGTCCATGAATGACTGAAAAATTGTGCTGAACACTGGAATTTGACACAACATTGTAAAATGATTATAAATCAATAAGAAATGTTAAAAAAATCAAGAAAGATACCACTTTTACATTTGCATCTGAAAGAATAAAATACCTAGAAATAAACTTAACCAAAGAAATGAAAGATCTGTATGCTGAAAACCATAAGACACTGTTGAAATAAATTTAAGAAGACTCAAATGGAAAGACATTTCATTTTCATAGATTGGAAGAATTAATATTGTTAAAATATCTGTATTACCAAAGCAATCTACAGATTCAGTGCAGATCTGTATTGAAATTCCAATGGAATATTTCATAGAACTAGGACAAATAATTCTAAAATTTGTATGGAACCAAAAAGATCCCCAATAGCCAAAACAATCTTGAGAGAGAATAAAAATGGAGGCATCACACTTTCACACTGTACTATAAAACTATTGTAATCAAAACATTATGGTATTGGCACAAAACGTATAGATCAGTGGAACAGAATTGAGAGCTCAGAAGTAAACTCACACATACAGGGACAATTTACAGCAAAGTAGTGAAGAACATACAATGGAGGAAAAAACAGTCTCTTCAATAAATGGTATTGGGAAAACTGGACAACTACATGCAGGAGAATGAAACTAGACCAGTATCTTACACCATACACAAAAATTAAATGATTTGAAGATTTAAATGTAAGACTTGGAACCATGAAATTCTAGGGAAAATCATAGGTGGTAACCTCATTGATATCAGTCTGACTGTTTTTGTGGATCTGATTCCAAATGCAAGGCAAACCAAAGCAAAAATAAGTGAGACTACATCACACTAAAAAGCTTCTGCAAAGCATGGAAACCATCAAAACCAAAAGGCAACCTACTGAATGGAAGAAGATATTTGCAAATTATCTATCTGATAAGAGGTTAATATCCAAAACACATGAAGAATTCATACAACTCAACACGTAAAGAAAAAACAACCTGGTTAAAAAATGGGCAAAGGATCTGAATAGACCATTTTCCAAAGAAGAAATATAGATGCCTGCTAGGCATATGACAAAACGTTCAGCATCATTAGTTATTAGGGAAATGCACATGAAAGCCACATTGAGGTACCACCTTATATCTCTTTGAATGATTATGATTGAAAAAACAAGAAATAACTAATGTTGGAGAGAATATGGAGATAAGGGAACACTTAACACTGTTGGCGTAAGTAAATTGGTACAGCCACTATGGAAAATAGTATGGCGATTCCTCAAAAATACAAGAATAGAATGCTCATATGACCCAGCTATTTTACATCTAGCTATTTATCCAAAGAACATGAAAACACTAATTTGAAAAGATATATGCACTTCTAGGTTCATTGCAGTACAATATTCCAGTATATGAAAAAAAAATTGTCCATTTATGGATGAATGGATAAAGCAGATATGGTATATATACACAGTGGAATACTGTGTAGCCATAAAAAAAAAATCCTGCCATTTGTGACATCATGGATAGACCCTGAAGGCATTATACTAAGTAAAAAAATTCAGACAGAGAAAGACTATATGATTTCACTCATGTGGAATCTAAAAATGAAAACAAATGAACAAACAAAATAAAACCAAAACAAACTGATAGATACAGAGATCAGGTAGTGTTTACCAGAGGGGAAGGGGTTGAGGGATGGGAGAAATGAGTGAAGGGAGTCAGTGTCAGCTCTATGGTGACAGATAGACTTATGGTGGTATTACTTTGTAGTATATAGAGATGTTGAATTATAATGCCGTACACCTGGAACTGGTATAACAAAAATTTAAAAAAAGACAAGGAATTGAGAAACATAGGTTTAAAGGATTTTACACGTGGAATAGGGCCCTGAAAACAGGAACACCATTTAACTGCTTAAGAGCAATTAATCCTTCGTTCATCCTTGATACAGAACCCCAGAAAGTAGTTAAAAAATCTACAGAACTGTGTTAATCACCTGACAAGACTTAGGGCAAGGGCAACAGATGAAGAGACTGGAGCTTCAGAACAAAGGCTTTTGGATTCTGACATTGGTAGTCTCCTTGCCCACTCACCATGGAATGAAATGTCACTTCCTACACAAACACACACAGTTTCCAAGCAGATTTATTATTCAAATCTTTGAAAATCAGTTGATAACCAAGGATTAAAGTATATTTTCTAAAAGCTTAGAATAAGAATGACCAAAATAAATGTGCAGAAAAACCAGACTACCATAAACAGATAATTCAGAAAGCAGAAGAAATTCCAGTGTCTTTAAAGAGACTTGTATATTGTAGACTGTGTACTATGAAAAGAAAAAAGAGCTACTGGAAATTAAAAAAATATGATTTCATTTCAAAATAAGTTAGAAGATAACAAGAGCTATCCCCAAAATTTAAAGAAAAAGATAAAATTTAAAATAAGAAAATATATGGATACATATAGGATCAATCCAGATGCTCCAACATCTGAAAAGCAAGTTTCTAGAATGAGAGGAGAGAGAAAAAGTAGAGAAAATTTTCAAAGAAATTAAACGGAGTATTTCCCCAATTGCAAAACCTTAATATTAGAATAAAAGCCTACACCATAATAAATGAAAAAAGATTTACTCCTAAAAATTACTGTAAAATTTAGAAGATACTGAATAAAGCAAAGAAATTGAATCTTTTCAGAGAAAATGTGTGACCTGATCACATGCAAACAAATAAGAATTAGACTGGCTCTGGACTTTTCATCAATACTGGATGATTGAAGATAGTAGTCAGTGCCTTTGTATTTAAGAAGAAAAATCAGAGAAAGATGGAGTAAGGGTATTTTCTGACATGCAAACTTTCCAAAGTTCACCTACAATGCACTCTTTCTTAAAAGTTACTTGAGGTTATATTGCAGCAAAATAAGCAAGTAAGCCAAGACAGGACAAGGCATGAAATCAGGACAATAATGATTTCTTATTTCACAATAACAGCTGTGCAGTAGGCCTTCAGAGCCGTTAATGCAGAGTGGACGGAGTCTCCCGAAGGGAGGTGTCAGAAATAGGAGAAATTATCTACAGAAATACTGTATGAGACCTTCTAGGGGAAAAAAAAAACAACAAACTGGGTGTGGTGAAGGCATTTATTGAGGTACATGAAAGGAGAATTTAGTTGAAATTAACTCTAGTAATATTCCACTTTAGATAGCACTGATGTGTCACTGGAATTAGACACTGATGTTCACCACTTAGCTCCCAAAGAACAGCATAAGCATTGTGATAGTATTGTAAATACTTAGGTTTAACTTGTAGAATCAGCCCATGAACTGATTCTATAAGTTAAACAGAATACTTAAAGGATATTTCATCTGTTCTGTAATTATAGAAAAGACAAAGCGTTTACAACCATGATAACAGGAGAATAGGTAAAGTTCGCACTGTGAGAAAATTAAAAATTGGAAGAAGAAATGGAAGATAGAAGTGTAGCTTCTTTGAGTTTAAAAATTTAAAAATATGATGTCAGGAGAGTTTTCCTAGAGTTGATGAAAAATAATATTTAAGTATAAGTCTTGAATTTGCAGACTTGATAAGAATTGTACTGTGAATAGTTATAGAAGCATACTATGGAAAGACAACAAAGAAGTGGTTTTAGTTAGGTGATCTAAGTCCTCTCTTTGCAGAATGGAAAATCAGTAAATAAGTCCAAAATTGATAACTCCCCCCAAAGTGGAAAAAACGTATTAACCACCAGAAGCCCTACATTTAACTCCCTGTAGCCCTAAAATTAAGCATAAATGTGATTACCTCTGGAGAGCTGAGCTGGAGGAGAGTGTTACTTTTTATTATAAATCATTTTTATTCTCAGCATATAATTTTCTAGCCATGCACTTACAATATTTAATTATAATTTTAAAAATTAGAATAGCTGAAAAAAGCAGGCATGAAATTTAAAAAGCAAAAATCACATTTCTGTACTGCTTATTGAAAAATCATTTCCAGGTTTTTATTTGCCGTTCTTTCTTGCAGGTCTAGGAAGTAGGTGGAAATGGAGGATGTAAATAGTCTCCAGAATTGGAAGCTGTGAAAAGCTATTCTGCTTTTTAATTTGGTTTCAGTCCTGTAAGGACTAGATTGAAATTGTGTTCTTTAAACTATCAGCTTTATCTTACAATTGGCATGTCAATCTCTCTTTAACTCTTAACCTTAAAAGAATTAGGATCTATCCTAATTCTGAATTGCGACATTTTTTTCAGTTACTTCATATAGATATTAAGAAAAGCCAATAAGTGATTACATTGGTTAGTACACGTATAGGAGCTCTACTAAAAGATGCTAGTCATGTGATTCAAGTAGAAATATTGTATATTTTATTTCAAAATAATAAGGGATTATGATCTTGGAAAAATATGCTCTTCTTGAAGACCAGGAGGCAAAATTAAAATTTCTTGAAAAATACCTTTTTAAAGGTGATCTTTCATAATCATCTGAAAAAAAAGGTACATAGACTCTCAGGAGTCAATTCAAATTTGTTCTGGATATAAATCAATATAATATTCCAAATACAAAATATAAACATAGTAGAATGTTCATCCTCACAAAATCTTTACACCCAGAGGAAATAGCCAAATGGAAACACAATCAGTAAGAAATTTAGTGACCTCAGGTGGTTTTGATACTGAAAGTGAATAGAGATTTATAGTTACAAAGTTTGATTTAACATTTTAGATGGTCAAACTGTAAAATTAAATTTCAAACTGAGGTTTTTAACCTACCTTATCAGCAAAATTGGTCTCTTTGCTATAGGTAGTCTCTGTTGCCTGAAGACTGAAGCATAGTTTGGACAAAGCAAGAAGACACAAAGCTCTTATTTCTCTCAGTTGTATACATAGTTCAGTTGCTGATTGTTTTCTGGGTTTAATGGTCCTCTGGATTCAGTTTCTTTAGATATGACTTTAATATGAACTGAGTGATAAGGATTAGTAGAACCTGCGTAAGAACTGTCTTTGGGACTAAGAATCATGCTGTGAGTCTCATGAATCAGCATTTCCAGAAAGTGACAGTGCATGTTGGCTTCTGTGGTGGTTGGCTCTAACCCAGTGCTCCATCTGGGAAAGAGATGCTGCTCAGCCTTATGAACTGTTTGGACCAAGAGTTAAGACAGAAATTATACCAGGTGTTAAAAGCTTCTGACACCTAAATTAAAAATGACTTTGCTTTCTCTTTTGCAGCAGTAGGCTTTTTCTCTGAAACATTGCAGAGGGTAAAATGGTAAAGATTTAAATGTAAAATAATTAATGTATTCATTTAATAACCATTTACTGAGAACTCATCAGGTACCCAGGACTATGCTAGGTACTGTGGTTATAAGGCAAACGGAGACAAAATAGGTTCGTCAGTTGTAGCTTCTCAAAGTACAATTGCTTATGCTTATCCTTCCTATTTCTTTTCTTCTTTTTCTTCTTTTGAATTAACTGGCAAGGAAAGTTAAGTGAAGAAATTATTTCAGACCAAATTTATATTGAGAAGAAAATGATGTAACATTGAAAGCATTGAATATCTGTTGATATTAAATAAAAATTATAGAAATCCAGCCCTGAGTGCCGAAATGTGTAATAGCACTTTCTAGGTAATGTGAAGTGTATCTCATTTTAAGCCACATTTACCTCTGCTCTTCTACAAAATATGCCCAGAAATTGTCACACATAGAAAGAAACAAGCAAGTTCAGCTGATCTCCCGTTTCATTTTCTATAAAAAATGAATGTGAGAGTCTAGAAATGACAAGTTTAATGCAGTAACATTTCTTACTAAGTCTCACTGATTTGGTCCTGCACATGTGTCTTAATGTAAGTTGTCTGTGTGAAGAAAACTTACCTCTACTATCTAGTAAATCAATATAATTTTGCAAACTTTAACTCTGTGATATTTCATTGAATGGGATTTTAAGTTAGATATAAACCATTTTTAAAATATGCATGTGAAGCTATGTTAGCTCTAGTTCCAAACAAAGATACCTCATATCTAGTCTCTGACCAGGGAAGATCCTTTGAACACTTACGAACTTTTCATTTTTTATGCTTTGATTCTTCTATGTGTATTGCTTTCTCCGTTGTTCCTTCATGTCTATCACTCATCAGCTATCCCTTCTTAGCCCAGTGACTCACAATGTGCGATACCAGCATTTTTCTTCCTGGCACCACTCTGAATTTGACCTCAGTCCACCACAACATTCTATCCCAAAGTCACAGCCTTTGAGTAAACCAATTTTTGTAGTATAATTCTCCGAAGCACACTTGAAGTGAAGAATTAGTGACCCAAAGTATTAACAATTTAAAAATAAATATTTGTGTATATCTTAAACGAGCCTTTTAGTTTGTTAATCTGAAATAGTAGTGCACTGAAAATTTTGGACTCCATGTCAATAAACTTGCTTAAAATCCAAAATAGGTCTGTGATAATAATGTATGGAAATGTCCTTTACTCTATACTGAGTCATGGATAAAGTGCTTTGCATAAAATTCTTCCACTTTGGATGATCATGATGGAGTGGCCTATTGGCTAATGAACTCTTTTACCATCTGCCTTATTTGGTGGGGGTATTTTGATTCTTATTCTAGTCAATTCTACCTCAGAAAGCACAAACTTGGGTGCTAAAAGAAGGGAGTTTGGATGTGCTCTTCAGACAGGAGTGTTTCATTCACTCACTCATTTATTCATTCATCCAAGATTTAACGAGCATCAAACACTGTTCTTGGTACTAGAATTACAATTATGAGTAAGACATGACACCTCTGTTCTGGTGAAGATTACATTTTGCTGAGAAGAGAGAGAAAATAATTTGAATGAACTTTAAATAAGCAGAGAAGCTAAATATATCAGGTAGGAATAAATTTCATGCAGATATTTAAATATCTGGCAATTTGGTAAGGAGTGACAGGGGAGTTGCTTTACACTGGTGAATAGAGAAGACTTCTCAAAAAAGGTGATACATAATCTGAGATCTAATTGACAAGGAGTCAGCCGTGGACACATTAAGTTGAAGAGAAAGATGTTTAAGCAGTGGATCAACTAGAGGATAGCAGCATTTTAAACTAATCGGAGGCATGGTTTAAGAAAGCTTCCTGGGTTTGAATCCTGATTCTATCACTCACTCACCAGGGGCCTTATACAATTTTTAATCTCTCAGTGTCTCATGGATAACACTAGTAATAATATCTAACTCACAAGGTATTGGGAGGAATAAATCAAAAATTCATGCTAAGTGTTTCAAATAGTGTTCAGTATACAGTTAATTATCTAATAAATGTTAGCTATTATTATTGTTCTTGGAAAGGCCCTGAATTTGGATATGCTTTGTGAACTAAGAGAAATCAAAATAAAAGTGGAAGAGGCTAGTGTGTCTAGAGCACACTTGGAAAAGTAGAAGATGAGGTTGGAGAGGTGAATGGAATGAAGCTTTATAAAATCAGAGTGAGTACCTGGATTTTATTCTGAGTATGATGGAAAGCTATTGGAGGATTTTAAGAAAGTAGGGAAGTGACAGAATGTGGGCTACATTTTAGAAAGACTAGCCTAGCTAATATAGGAAATTAATTGTAGAGGATATCGAGTATAGGCAGAGAGACCAATTGAATGTTATCACATTGGCCAGGTGAGAGGTAATGAAAAATGGGGATGAAGACGGAGGAAAATAGATGGATTTGGGGTTTTTGTTTGTTTTTTTGTTTGTTTGTTCTTGGATAAAGTTGATAAGACCAGGCTTTGGATTAGATTTTAGGGTGAAAAGAGAAGTTAAGGAAAATCTCAAATTGAAAAACAGTTTACAGATATTCGGCTTGTTCAGAAGGTCAGATTGTAGTGTCATTTACTCAGATGAAATGACTAAAAAAGAAATGAGTTTAGAAAGAAAAATCAAGAATTCAGTATGGGTTATTTTAAGTTGTTCATGACTATTGTCTGTGCCAGTGGAGATGTAGAGATGATAGTATACAAATCTACATAGCAGACATCCTTCTGAAACACAGTTTTGACAATCTTTAGCACAATGATGATGGTGAAAGCCAGAGCCTCAGAGAGAGGACATACACAAAGAAGATGAAGACATCTAGAATAGAGTTCTGGGGCATCAAAATATTAATGGTACCCAGCAAAGGAGCCCAATAAGAAGCTATAAATGGGGTAGGAAAAATAGTGCAGTGTTAAGAAATCCTAAAGAGGAGAATCTTTTAAGAAGGATGAAGTACTGACCTCTAGGGAATACAGAAGTATCTAGAAAATCAAAGAAATGACCATGGAATTTGGCAGCAAGAAGTCATCGGTGGTTACAAGAATCAAATGAAGAGAATGTTGGGATCAAAAGCTGCGTTAGAGTTGGTTTTGAAAAGACTACAAATCAAATCAGCAACTATCAAATATCCTTTCAGAGGAGAAGCAGCAGGGAAATGGGGGGTTATGGGAAAATTTTATTCTTGTTCTGGTGTTCCTGTTGTTGTTTAATAAAGATTTGTTTGCCTTTATAAATAATCTAGTAGAGAGGGAGAAACTGATATGAAAGAGAATAACTAAACAATTTCATGAGCAGTTGGTAGTTTAATCTATTTATTAACTCTGCCTCTATTTATGTTTTTGTTGTTGTTGTTGTCTCTCTGTTTTTACTTCCACAATTTCCTGGGAAATGTTCTTTGTGTAGTATATTTATCCAGGTTAGAATCCTGAGGTCGGTGTTAGGGATGTGGTTTCTAATCTCAGCCACAACAGTAAATCATCACATAGTATTGGATAATGAATGCACTTATTCTCTGAGATGGAGTTGTATCATCTCTAAGGTGGAAGTTCTGAAGCTTGACATTTTGTTATTCTAACTAAGGGAATGTAGGGGATCAGTAGATAGTTATGCTGATGGGGAGAAGGTGGTATTTCTAGTTGTAAAACAAACACACACCATCTGGGTGATTATAATTGTGGTCATCATCATATCTACCCATATTCTTGGGAAGCAAAAAACAGAAAGGGCTCTCAAGGGATTTCTTTCTAGAAATTTCTTTTAGAAATTGTTATTAGACTTCTAAGCTAAAATTTATCTTGTTGAATGAAATTAGTAAAATTAAAGTTTCAGCAATTTATGAAACCTGGCCACACTTTTAGTTGTGATTTTGTGGTAGTGTTAAGTAAACACAGGTATTCTCAGATTCTGACTGAGCATAGAAATTACAAAAATGAAGTAAAATAAACAGTAAAAGTCATTTCTACTTCTTGGGTCCTCAAAACTGGCTTTTGTTCAAATAATCATTATCTTTCTCTCTTCACTCTCACTTTCTGTGAGGACACAAGAAGCCAGACAGAAAGGATAATTTCCTAAAATGCCTGGAAGACAAATGTTCCTGCAAAAGTGGATGGCAAAGAAGGAAGCTGAGTTCTGGTTCATTGATTTTCTCCTGCTATGCTCTTCTGTCAGCTGTGGCAGACATGAAAATATTAGCATTTTAAAATATATTATATGTGCATAGTTCCATATGTTCAGAAAATGTGCTGAGTGGGTAGTTGACAAAAGTAACCATTTTAATACTTTGATGATTTTGAGACATAAATTTTTTATGATCAGTTGCAATCCATATTTATCAATAAGTAGCTCAGGAGAAGATAGCATTTGGGATTCAGCAGGAAGATCAGTTTGGATCAACGAAGCATAAAAACCATCTGTCTTTTTGTTTATTTCCTCAATGTATAATTGTACTTTGTGATATCCTAGACTAATAGCTTCTAGATTTGAATCCTAAGGCCATGCCCATATATGTAAATTAAATGGAGTAGCGAATATGTTTTATGACAGATTGTTATTTCTATTTACTTAAGGCCATTGGAGAATTCATGTAGCAAGAAGTAGATCTTTAAAGTCTGTAGATTAAAGCTAGTGAAAATAAGTTTGTCTCTATCATATACATATGATAGTAAAATCTGTTTATATTGGTTAACTTTTCATTTGCATGTCTAATCTTACCAACTACACTGCCAAGGGAAAGGCAGGGATAAGAATGGACATAACATGCTGTGTTTCATGGCATAGAAGGAGTTTTCAGTGAGTGTCTAAATATGTGTCTAATGTGTCTAAATACTTCCATTTTCGAAAATCAACACAATTTTACTCTTAAATTATTTAAAAACCTGCCTCAGCTTTTCCTGGGATAAAGCTTATATTATGAACTTGTCTTTAAAGAGGAGCTTATGTAACATACAAACTAAATGGAACAGAATTGTAATATGAAATCCCCAGTAATTTGGCAGTTCATGCTTGCCTCTGAAAACACAGGTTTTATATTGTTAAAAGGCTTATAATTTAGTTATAATCAAGGAAAATGTAGGACATAAAAAAGAAAGATAAATAATAAATCAGTTTGTGGTAAAACAAAATATGCCAGTTACCCAAACAACGTGCTGAAAGAACTAGGGTCTCAGTGTTCCAGAAGAATGCATGGACACTAGAGAAACTGCATTCCATACTATAATCTGGAATATTAGGGAGAGTAGGACTGTCTTTGGTAAATGACTCATTTGAAGATCTCTTCAGTTCAATTTGAGGGGGTATTCTTATAAATTTCCCTCCATTGTATTTCCAAGTTAAATCTCACTCTTCTCTACCCCAGGCACACAGTGTGATTTTTTTCATCATTATTACTTTCACTGAGATTTTCACTGTCTCTTGCTTTAAATGCTAAGTAGAGCCAAATATCAGGTGTTTTGGAATGAAATACTGCATTACCATTGAAGAAAGAGCAGATGGCAACAAAAGCAAAGATGAATAAAGGCTGTGCTTTTGTTGTCTTTTTTCCCAAAAGATTTTTGGTTTTGTAAAAGATATAGATGTTTTATATTTGATATACACTGATTTATTTCTTGAAAAAAAACAAAGTTTTTTTTTTTTATTTTAAAAAGTAATATTTACTCCCAGAGACTCTAAAGACTGATTTCTACCTATTATATTTCAGATGTTTTATCATAGCCTATAAAGATTCAACCGGAATGAGACACAGATGGTCCTTGACCTCTCAGAGCAGGGACGACTTGTCTATAAAGTAGAAGAGGTTAAAAAACAGAAAGCAAGTGGGAAATCGCTGTAAAATAATGCCAAGTGTCATGGCGGCAGTTTGTGTGGGAGACTGTGCCAGGGGAGTTCAGCCACATTAAGGAGCAGTCAGGGGAGGTACCGTAGACAAGCTGATATCTGATATGCAAAAGGAAAAGCAGACCTCAAATTCATATTAACTAAGGTGGGGAGAAAGAGTGTTCCATGAAAGGGGAGAGGAGGTTCAGTGTCCAGGAGATGAAGAAAGCATGCACGATTTGAGGAACTGGAAAGATGAGAATGACTAAAGCTTAGAGTGAGTACATGGTGAAAATTTGAGAGAAAAGGTCTAGAGAATTGGGCAGAATTCATGTTACCAAGACAAACTGTGCAAAGATATTTAGATTGAACTTTAAAGGGAAACCATGTAAGCACAGGTGTAATATAATTAGATTGTTATTTCAAAAAGATTACTCAAAATACCTAGTGTGGTAGAGAGGGAAAGAGTTCAGGTAAAGAGAGTAGTTAGGAGGCCGTTGTGGTAATCCATCTGAGAGGTGATGCATGGTGCTCTGGGTTAGGTGGTGATGTGAGGATGCACAAAGAGGTGGTTTTGAGAAATCAGTGAGGGAGAAGGGAAGATGTGGTGATTGCATATGAATGAAGTTTAAGGAAGAATCAAAAATGACTGTGACTTTTTTCGACAACAGTTGGGTTCTATTTACTGAATTAAATTTACTGAGGTGTCCAGGGTATTTCTCTACTGTTGTATGTACCCCAAAAAAGACATCATGTGTGGGAAAGAAATCTGCCTTTGAATTCAGAAGGACTTGGGTTTAAAGTTGTTGCCTCCAACACATATGTACCTTTGGAAAATTAAACTGAATACTGTTTTCCATAAATTGCTAATAATACTACCTGACCTAGAATTCTTGCAGCAGTTAAGACTAACACATGTACAAAAGCTGGCCTAGGTCTGTCAAGCAGTAGGCTCTCAGCATTGCTACAGTTGCATACTTATGTGCTTGTTGTCCCCACTGTAATGCAGCTTTGCGATGCAGAGAAACGTTGGCCTACTACTCACCTTTGTATCCCCAAGTACCTGGTTAAGTGCCAGTGCACACTGAGGAGTCCAAAACTATTTGTTGAAGGGACAAATAAAACTATTACCACATAGACAGTTTGGTTTCTCTTTTAGAACTAATTTGGCATAAACATGATAAAGACCGTAATCCACGTTGAGATTACTCGTGATCTCAAGTTTTGAATGCTGTTACTTCTATTAAATGTAAAAGCTCAAAACTTTACTCAAAAAAAAAATGAAAACAACAACAAAAAACCCCTGTTTCTGTTAATAGAAAAATGCATCCTATACTTCACTAGATGGCACCAAACTGTTGCCCTAAAACAGAACTAGCACAAGAAAGCGGGGGGGTAGAGGACCAGAAAGCTGGAAAGCCTGATTGTAATCTACATTAAATATCTATTGGTGATCTCAGGGGGTGTTCAGGAGCTCTTAACTGTGCTTTTCCAGTCAAATTCTCACATGCATATAATTATATTTTTCATGTCTAGGAATGTGACATGATTTAATTAAGCACAGGGGACTTTATTCAATCTGTCATAGGAGAAAATTAAGCTCTTAGGAAGGAGCATTACTGTACCTCATTCAGACCACTAGAGTGCATTGGTGTTGAAGCATTTTTTCTAATTTTGTTTTCTCCAAAACTTTAATTCTCTAGTAGAAATAAGCTGAATGGTGCCCTAGTGATCTCAATGACTTGTGAGTCCTTCAGCACCTTATTAAGTTAAACCTTGCAGACAGTGGCACTAGTTTGTTTTTTAGTATCTTAAAATTTATGTGATGTACACTGTGACATTTTCCCTTAAAAGCAAATCCACTGAAAAGGTGAATGGAAATGTATTTATCATGGTTGCAATTTTATTTTCTTTCCCCAGTCCATTTTTACCCTCTCCTAATTGGCTGTGTGTGGTGAGAGGCTTTTGTGAAGAATAAAGATGCCATTGATGGATGGACCTTCTTGCTCCTGTTACTGAATTGCTGATGTGACAGTTAGCCAATATCCCACTCTAGATCTGAGCAGCATAGCAACTGGATTTTAGACCCTTTTGGAACAATGATCCCCTGATGTTTTTTTTTTTTTTTTTTTTTTCTCTACATTTCCTTTGAATGGTCCTGATTTGATTGACGTCTGTTTTCTGAGTCTCTGTGTCCTGCTATTTTGAGATTCAGGCTTTTATTTATGAGATACTGCTAGGCATGGAGTTAAAAGGATTCACAGAGTTAGCTTGGTCCAATCTGTACCAATTTCCAGAAAGTGTAAGAGCTAAGTAAAGTGTTAAATTGCAGCTTAATGCCACACAGAATAAAATGTTTGTGTTTTCTTCTGTAAATATATGTATCTCATCAGATACCTCTTTTCAAATAGGCATATTTTTTTAATGAAAAAATATGAAGATTCATTTATTTGTTTTTTCAGAAACAATATGGCTTTATATTTCACAGTATTAGGGCTGTCTGTCTAACTAGATATGTTTTCTACATTGTAATTAAGTTTTGTGGTCCAGTTGATATATATCCTTTCTACTCAGGAGAGTCTCAGTAAGTGATTTTGATTAATAGACATAAACATGGTGTGATAGAGAAAAGTACCCAGTTCTTGGGACAAAAGCATAAATGAGTTAGAATCATTGCTTGTGGCACTGGCCTGTCTACTGAGTGAGTGGGGATTTGAGGCCACTAATAATCTAAAGAGTTTATGATGTGAGAACTGCTTTCAATATTTTGTAAGTTCATATCAATTAACTTAAATAGCAATCATCTCATTAAATAAGAAAACTAAATACTAATATTATTGCTGTTTGATATCTATATTGGTTGCTAGATTTTATATTTTTGATTAGTTACAATAAAAATGTTAACTAATTACTGCAATTTATTTGATAGTCACATTCTTTCAAACTTCATGGTCTATGGAGGAAATTAATAAAATGAATCTTTGATCACAGTCCTAAGGCCAGAGGACACCATAAAAACACTGTCCATGGTTCTGTAACAAGGAATAGGATGAATTTGTGTCTACTTAAATTAACCCTCTTTGTCCCAAATACCATTTTCAATATTGCAGGAGATTACATGTGGGGAGTTATATGTGGATTAGAAAAAACAGAATGGGGGTTTTGAAAGAGACGAGAGGAGGGCAGAATTACATAACTGCATAGATATTATTTCCTACTAAGTAAACTCAGAGAAAGTATATTTTAGAATTAAAGTTCATTTCCAAAATAGAGCAAACCTCAGGAATTTTCCACATTAATCCTTCAACAACATAACTGGCATACTTTAAGGCTCAAGGTGAATACTAGGTAGAAACGTCCTATTGTCCATCCTTATTTTGATAGAGACCATTTTTACTGAGCAGGTGCCTGGACTTAACCCCAAGCTATTGGCTTTTATGTTACCATGAGATGCTAGGAATGACAGAGTGAACTGATTCTCAGGGTGTTTAATGGTTCATTAGCAACAATTGGACCTCTTCCAAATCAAGTTATAGCCCTACATAGATCAGTCCTATGTGCTGTCCTTTATAGAACATCTTTACCCAGATACGTTGTGGGCTGATAAATATGCATTTAGATACTTCTTTGTTAACCCCCAAAGTACCTTAGATACTGAGAACGCTCAAACAGTTCTTGGTTTGGGATTTTCTTTTTAACTTGTTTGGTGGAGACATCATCTGGCAGGCTAGAAACGAATATGTGCATTGAACTAAAGGTATTTCTTGAGTAAAAAAGAAGACAATATAATAGAATTTCTTTATGTCAATAATGTTTACCTATTTTCCATTAGCGATAAACACAACTTGAATTATGAAAGCATACAAAGAAGTTTTGAAATGCTGTATCAGATAAATGACTTTTCCTTTGCTTAGTCTTTTCAGTCCCATCCATCTTGACTCAAATATGTGGCTAGAGAGATCTTTCTTTTTTGCAAGTAAAATGGGTTGTTCTCTCTACTTGTTAGAAAGTGTTACTATGATTGCTTATATAATTAATTTATTCAGCAAATATTTAATGAATATCTTCTCTTAGTTTTCTAGGCATTAGGAGATAGACTATTTAGAGTGAGTATCACAAACATTGTTCTTATTCTCGTGGAACAAAAGTCTAGTAAAAGAAACATTTAATTATACACAAAATGATAATGAAACATGAAAAGTCCAATCATTGGTGACATAATCAAGGTCTGAGAACACCCAGCAGGGATACAGAGGATACATGGGGAGGGCAATGGAGTTTCTGGCAAGACGTGACATTTAAACTGAGACCTGAAAAATGGGTAGGAGTTTGTCACATGTGGTAGGTGAAAGTGTATTTAATGATAAAGAAAAGATTAACATGGGAAAGAGTGTTTCAGGAGAAGGAACAAACAGGATCTCAGTGTGGCCCAGTGGTTAGAGAGTGAAGCGCACATATGACTGGGCCATAGCTTGTGAAGGGAGGAGTGGCAGGACCTCAGACGGAAAATGTAGGGAGTGCCACACGTGAAGGACCTCATATAAGCCATGGACTGCGTTGTAGGGCATAAGAGATGCACAGGACATTTTAAATAGAGGAAAACTATTTCAGATTTATACTTTAAAAAATCCCTTCAGCAGTAATGTGGACAATGGGTGGAGAAGAGCTAGTCTTAGAATCTTCTAGTCGTGATTATGAGACCAGTTATAGATGAAAAAGTATGGACTTTGCATGATGAGAAATAAATCGTTGAGGATAGCTGCACATGCGTTTTGCTGCAGGGTTTACATCATTGCCGTCTGATAAATTTTGTCGGATTCTCCTGAAATCCTGAAATGACTACAGTGAGGCCTGATTGGCGATTCCCCACTTTGTTTTGAGGCTGTGATGGCTGAATGCAGCATATTGTATTTTAGGTCTTTTTTATCATTTGAATTGCATTTGTAAAATAAATGGTCTTTAAAATATTCTTGTAAGTCATCCACATTTTATTTTGAAATATTTATATTTATTCTCTGAAGGTTTCTTCACTAGAAATTGATTGTTTTCTAATTCTTTACTCCTCTTCCTACTTTATTTCCTATTCCAGAAAAGCTTTTCTTTACCTTGAGAGGACACTTTCCTCTGTTTGTTGAGGTCCCCACCCCACCCCATCATGTCCTATCGTGGTAACAACTAAAATACTGTTCCCTCCTTATTCAATTCATGAACACTTACTTACTTCATATTAAGTTACAGACTTGTCCCATGATTACTTCACTCGAAAGATTAGCTCATGGATGCAATGGAAAACTTTGTAAACTCAGACCAGATTGAACCACACATTTTAGGAGTCAAGAATTAGAGTCTGTGACCCAAGTCACACGCTTGGCCCTTTGTAGAGTAGTGAATGTGTATTTGAGTAGGTGCCTGCTTTTTATTTCTTGAGTGGATCAGAGCAGCTGACGCCAGCTCTGTGTAGCAGAGGAATTGTTTTGGTTTCCTTTAACATTGCTATTTCACATGGGGTCCCAGGGCAATGTTCTTTTCCCCAGTCTCTGACTTTCTCTACTACCAGAAATGCCTTCCCCCCGCCCCTGGCCAAGTAGTGATTGACCATCCCCTATTACCTGTCTGAAATAAAGCTTAGTGCAGCCACTAGAATGGCTGTATCTGCCAGACCTCTTATTTCAAGCCACTGCATCGTAACAGGGTGCTCTGAAAATGAGGCAGCTGTTAATCTAGTAACACTGAATAACCAGACATACCAAAGCCATTAAGGCACTTACTACATTTAGAAAGAAGGTACTCGCTTCCCTGTCATTAAGAATTTACGACTATTCGCAAAATGTAAGGATGCAGTTTTCACTGAAACTACTTTCTTAAGTACTCACTTAGACAAATGGAATTGCTGTACTCACTCAGCTTTTTCATGCAGTCACGCAGTCTGGTTTCCAAGCTAAGTACCCTTTGATGTAGTTCCTCATAGTCATAGGCACCGATTTCCTCCTGAATCCCGGTGAGAACGGCAGACAGATTCCGGATTTCCTCCTTGAACTGGGTGATTAACTTGGCATCTGTTTTGTACTGTTCCAGCACGGGAATCAAGGGCAGGAGCTCGTCCATCTTCTCTTTCAGCTCCTGTGAAAAGCAGCCAGTTGTTTCTGAGAGTCATTTAAACAGATAAGCAGCTACGTTCTTTTTCATATGATACTTAAGGGAGATTACTAAAACATACTCATAATTCGTATTGATTTCTAATTGAAATTGGGTATTTCATGAGAATGTAAATGGCCACATGAACATTAGTAGTATATCCGCTTATCTCGGCTTTTCAATACAAGAACCTCTCTTTAAATGGTTACTTGCTTTTCTGTGAATCAAACTGATCCTTATCATAATTACAAAACTTCCTATGGTAGCAATTATGGGTTTATTTATTACCTCGCTTTCTAGTAGCATTTTATAAAGTGAACAATGCATTATGTAGTTAGGAAACATAAGCAGGGTTTGTCTTCTGATTATAAATTATTAGAAATAGGTCAAATATTATGTTGTTTAATTACCATTTAATAATTATCAATAATATAAGGGTGCTTAGAGAGAATTTTGGATCCTGGAACAGCTTTTCCCTAATAGAATTTTTCCAATTTTGGGTTTCTACCGCTCTGTGCTTCTAGTCCTCCCTCTTTTTAGTATCCATCTTGGCACAGCATCATTAGGAAGGTAATTTCAGGAAGTATAATAAGTCATGCAAAGCTTTTCAGAGCTCAAAGAAATGTATGTCACTCTTTACTATTTTGAATTATTACCCATTCTTGGATTTCATTTGCCTTAGCATAGATAATTTAGAGCTATTTACGTAAGACACAGTTGCTTACCCACGTAGTGAATTAACTCTTTTGGGATCAGAGTGCTCATGGTTTATGTAATAAAAGAGCCAGTTACACCAAGTTGTTTGAAACTAAAGTGCTGATTTTCGTCTACAGAATAAGAAGTATGCTTTGCTAAAAAGGTGTCCCTTCTAGCATCCTGGGACTGAGCCACACCTGTAGTTTCACTTTCAGTCTGGCCGTGTCACCTTTATTTTCTTTCCTTTAATTTGGTGGTGGTGGTCAGTGAAAATATTTTGTGAGTTTGATTCAGTTGTGAGTTTATTGCAAATGATCTCATTTGTGGAAAGAGCTATCACTGCTGTGATCATTTGAGAATAATCCATAGGTTCTGTCAGAAACCATGCTGTACACTAACTAATTTAAGGAGCTGAAAATTGCATTTTAAAATTACATTTAGAAGATGTTATTACTATCAATACATTAAAATAGCAAGAGCTCCCATTGCCATGTGATTTATGGGCTTGTGTTTCTTGTGGGGAAATTTCCACTTGCTCTGTAAGCTCGGAATTCTTTGAATTTGTTTATATGTCCATGATGAGTGGGAGGGGACAGAGAGTCTTAATAAAGAGAAAGATTCATATATATCACAGTCAAAAGACAGAATGGCAGAGCTTTACTCATTTTAGTGGCTCATTTTGAAATAAACTTATTAGTTTGAGCATCTTGTGGTATCCCTAAAGGAAGACGCAATTGCTTCATTAGGATTTTAATGAGAAGAGTTCTGTTGGTACCATTTGCTGCATATTATTGCAGCTGTTACAATGAGGAGTTTTACGTTCTACTATGGAAATACTGAAAAGAGAGCCATTTGGTGTCACAATTTTGGTAGCATTTTATTTCCCTTGAGCTTATGCTTATATTTATCCTTATATTTGTATTTATATTTATATTTTGGGGCTTTTTCAAAAACTTTGATTATTGGCAGTCAGTAATTTTAAAACTCTGTACACTAGTCAGAGAGCAATGGAAAGTCCAGCTGATATACATATCAAATAAAAGATTAAAGTAGGAACAGATTCATGCTTACTAATGCCTTCCAGAATTTCACCTTCTGCTATGTTGCTCTTACAGCAACGGGTTTTGGTAGACTAGGTAGACTGTCTTGCCCAACCAAGATCTCTTCATATAAGGATGATAGTCTCAAGTGTGGAAACTAGAACACACTTTTCATATACAGAATGACCGACTTAGTGTTTTTGATAAGTTTAAGAATGGTGTACCTGAGGGCTTTTCTTCCAGTTTGGAAGTATTCTTCCGTGTTAAACTTACTTTTGGAATGTTCCGTTTCTTCTTCTCAAATACGGCACCTCAGCAGCTAGAGCAAAATCTGACCCATAGGACTTGGTGAATAAATACACTCGTATTTGAGCATCTAATTATTGTTAGTAAATTTAATTCAGAGTGCTGCAGTCGACTTGGAGAGGCTCCTGGTATTGGTATTAGGAGGCCAAACCTGGGAGCTGGACTTTGTAGTTCTGATACATATTAGATATATGACCCTGGATAAGTTGCTCAACTTCTTTGTACATCAATTTCTTCATCTGAAATGATGGGAAGAAACATAATCCTGCCTTAAAGGATTGTTGTCAGGATTAAATTAGTTAATATAGAATATGTTTGTAATATATTTGAAGTGCTTGGAATTACATGTTGAATGTGTAGAATTCTTCAGAAAAATAGTTATCATTATTGCTATTGATTTTGACATACAAGTTAAGATCTACTTGGATTACTTGAGATAGGAAAATCGAAATCATTATGTCCTATGGTGCTGCCTGAAAAGTAAGCTTTCTTATTGGCAACCTGGCTTCCGCTAGACAAACTTGCAGAATAGGCAGTTTTCTCTCTTTTTTCCCCCTCAGCCTCGTATCTTTTTGTTTCTTTGTCTCCTGTCTCCTAAGAGTTCCCACAGATACACATGCATCATCACGTGTCACCAGCTCTGCCAGCCCTGGTTCTCTCAAGCTGTCCATTGGTGTCACAGAGTTCTGTATTGTCCATCTGAGCTTGAATGGTTTTCACTCTGAGCCAGACACCCTGAGCTTCTCTCCTTCTGTCCCTTCCTTTTGGGAATTCCCCATGCACTGGAAACGCCAGCATATCCCTTCCTGCTTTGTTGATGGCCTCAGCATCAGGCTCACCGAATGGCTCTGTAGTCGACACCTTAACCCTGAGCATTGAAAACTTATGTTGAGAATTGTTTGGATCTTTGATCTTCTCTGTAATTAAGTATTTTCTGGGGCAGAGAGGGGACACTAGTCTAAAACTATTTTCTTGAATATTGCCAAATCTTATAACTCTTCCCTGGCCTTCTCGCAACAAAATTAATAAATCTTCCCTTTGTACCATTAAGTATTGTTTATGCCTCTTTTTACTGTCAATTTTACCTACATTTTTTAGTTGTCTTTCATAGAAGACAGATTATGTGTTATTGTGCCCAGCAGGGGGCCCAACACTGCCTTGCACACAGTATGTGCTCAATAAATACTGGTTAAAATTAATTCATTTGCTTTTCACCTTCTATTCTTCTCTGTTTACCATTCCCCATAAATTCCCTATTATTCCAGTTTACTCATTCTCTCATTTCTAATAGTCTTTAAATTAATTTTTATCTTCTAGGCCTTACTCTTAATTTGTTATAACTTCTTAACCTTCTGGCTTTGCTTACTTCAGTTTAACCTCATGGTTCATGACTTTAGTCCCCTCTCTTGCCAGTACCCTGAACTCTCTTACCCTCTTGTTCTTCTGTTGTGCGTTTCTGATAGAACCTTAAAACTGGTTCAGTGCAACACTGTCTTTTGCACTTCTCTACTCAGGCTCCTGAGCACCCCTGAAGAAAATTACAAAACCATGAAAATTTCTGCCATATTAAAATGTGCCATGCAGAGACCCTGTTTCATGTTCCTGACTAGCTCCCTGCCCATCACAGTTATGTATGAAAAGTACTTGTAATGTCTGAGCAAGAGCTTGGATTGAGGCCCACTCCCTTACCATCAGCAGCGAATCTCACTTTCTAATTGGCAAGGAAAGAAGAGGCTATTATGTTTATAAGATCATAGTGTGTTTTATAAACTATAAACATAGTTTCTTTTTACTAGAGGCTCAAATGGTATTATCATAGTCAGATTTTATTTTAATCTATGACACTGTCATACATAGTTAATAAAAGTACATATAACACGCCTAAAAGCACTGTTTCTTCAGTTTCAGTGGTCCTAGATAATTGCCAATAAACAGCTTAAAGTCTAAAAAAAATACTTTTTTGTATCAAATTATGAAACAACCCTCTTTTATGTGCTATTATTAATGATATTTTTGCCTCTTTTAATTATTTATATTTTCTGTATTTCTCCTCATATTAGCAGGGCATAAACCATCAGAAAATCTTTGATAAATTTCATTATTAATTTTTTTAGATTTCCCCTTGTCATAATATTGAAATGCCTTTAAATCTATGCATAATCTCCACTTGGCTCGAGGAGGATAAGGCACTTTTTATTGCAAGTCTACAAACTAGTGGTCAGTTTCAGTGGAGAGATGACTGATGACTTGAGTGAGTCTTTAACCTTGCATATGTGGGCCAAGGTGCAGTTATTTCTAGTGGAGTGCCATGGTGGCTGTCCATTGTACTCAGTGTCTCGTTTGGATTGACGTGATTGCTAAAGTCAAACCTACTTGAAAATGCTTGGTCATTAGTGTCTTCCGGTCATCTTCGATCTGCCGAAACTTGGCCTTCAGCCCTTTCATTTGGGTTTCCATTTTTAGAACGTATTGGAAATCTCTCTGAGTTCTCAAGTTTAAGACTTCAATAGACTGCGACATGTTCTGAACCTGTTAAAGAAGACATTATTGTCTGTTTACAAGTATATGCAATCACTACTAAAGTAGCAAAAATGACATGAACACTAAAAACAGGGAGTGCCAAATTCATAATTGCATTTCCACTGGACATACTTCCAGAGGGACATTTCTTCATGATAAACATTCAGAAAATTTCAGAAGAGAAAATTAGACAGGAAATAATACAATGAACATTATAGTATTAGAAATGACACCATATAAGTAAGAATATAATACATTAGAAAAATACAACTAGAATATTCATTGCGGGGCTTTGTAAGCTTATAATGGCCCAATCTGTTAAATGTTAAAATAAGTTGTTTCTTTAAGTACTAACTAACTTCTTCAAGGTCTGGGATGCTTAGCAATTGTGGATGGCAATGAAGTATTCAGCAGATGTGGAATATATTCATTACAGTGCAGTTATTTTAAGCTGCATCTGAAGTACTCCCAGGGCTGAGACTGAACTGAGCAAGATGAGTGGTGGTAGTGCTGGGCACCTCCTAACTCAGAGAGCGTACTGCTTGAGACACCTGGACAATGGCCACTATCAGGTGTTTGGTAGGTAGGCAGTAAACACATATGAAGGTGATGGCACCATCCCAAGTTCAGTGAACCCCAAGCTATTTCGAAGTGGGATATAGGTAACCTACAAAGCATGTAGAAACAAGGAAAGAAAGGCTGCTCTAATTGTTACGGCAGCAAAATCCCGAAAACAAAGTAAAAGCCTGTGATAGGAGGAGGGCTGTTAAATGAACTGAAGAAAGAATATGAATAAACTATTTTAAAGAATAAGACAGATCGCTGTCCTTTGGTGTTCACAGTATGGTCTGTAGAGCAACAGCTTTTGCATCACCTGGGAGCTCATGAGAAATACAGGATCTTGGGACCCACCCCGGAGCTACTGAGTAAGAATCTTCATTTTTATCAAGGTATCTAAGCGATTTCTATGTTTATACATTTTGAGAAACACTGCTCAACATGTGGAATTTACATGAGAAAAGCAAGTGAAAAAAGCAAATGTAAAGTTCTTCATATTAATTTGATCCTTTTATTCTAAATCAAATTCTCTCTCTCTCTCTCTCCCTCTCCTCCTTTCTTCCTGCTGTCTGTCTGTCTGTCTCTTTTTCACACACATACACAGGTGCATGTACACGCATACCCTCAGATGTAAAAGAAAATAGAGTATATAAACAAAAGAAACAGGGAGAGAGATATGGGAGGATTAGAAGAATACATATTAGGTTTGTTAACATTAATTTTCTGTGAGATGTGAGGGGTGAGGTGTAGGTGAGAGGAGAAGTAACAAAAGTGGTAGAAAGCAGTCCCTGGTAAATATTACATATAAAGCCATCTGCATAGAATTATATGTCTTATATGCATAAATGAATATATGAAAGCATGAGCATCAAAAATGGTTGTGGGATTTCAGGTGAGTTTTACTTCATTTCATTTATTTTTGTGTGTTACTCTAGATAGCTTTAAATAGCATTTTTATGTACATAACACATAAAAAGTTGTCTTTGTAAAAATTGTGAGTTATAAACAGGAAAAGGATGGTTTGTTCATATATAAATTTTTATCATCAGACAAAGCTTAGTGGACCAGCTAGTTTTAAAGAGCCCATTGTCAAGACATTCCTCAGAATTGGAACATTCAGAAAAGGCAGTGAATTCTGCTGCCTTGGCTGGCCTTAGTTCCTCTGCTTTTTTGGTCAGAGTAGGTCATAATTTTCTGTTTCTTTTTCTGCTCTCTTGAGCCATAGTCCTGTCCCTTACGAATCCTGTCTTTTCAGGATATGCTGCAGTCTAGCTTATATTAAAAGTAATTGTGTAATGTGTGTGAATCAAAGCAGAGAAGTGGCTGCCCTTCTGTGAACTCCATGAGGTTAGAAGCTGTGTCTTATTCATTCCTTTTATTCCCAAGACCTTACACAGAGCTACACACAGAATAATTTCTCAATAAATATCTATTGGGTAAATTTATCTTAGGCTTTCAATAATAGTAATAGGTAGTAAGTATTTTAATATTTTAAGAATAATTTCTTCCTCCTGTCACTGGTTAGACTATAGTATTACATGACTTCCAAATATTTCTTAATTTACTATCATTCCTACTGTAGAAAGCTTCATTTAAAAGAAAGTCTTTGATTCAGCATAAAATTACTGAGACAACATTGAAAGCATGGTAAGTGCATCTTGGATAAATGCAATGCTTTCAAAATAATTTTCAATGCCATTATGGCTAAGCATGAATAAGGGAAAGCCATTTGTGTTAAAGAAACTGTGCATTTAAATACAACATTTGTCTGTGAAGACACTCATCACTGGCTTGGCCAGTATTCTCCTAGGAATTCTGTATACTTATGCAGAGTCTGTACAGTTAGGAAATGATAGGCAAGTGAGGTATTCTGGATAAAGTTAAAACATTCTCTCTCTTTCTTTGCCTCTAACTTACCCTGTCAAGTTAATCTTCAGCCTTGTTTGTGTTATGGGAGAAGGCACTGAGAGTTTTTACCGAGACCTGATTGTGACCTGCAGTACTGTAGAACCGTGTATGATTACAAGAGCTACGTTTGGGGCGGTGGCTCAAGATGGAGCTGTCTGACTGGGAAGGAGGTTCTGGGGTCCCTTTGCTTTTCCTGCTGGCTGCACCTGGGACTTAGTTTTCCACTGATTATGGAGACCCACTGAGAGTCAGTTTCCTGATGATACTTGAGCCTGGATCCCCACAGTTACACTTGTAGGAAGGAGAGTCATCTGCTGTGGTTGCTCTGTCAGTCTCTTCTCTCTGACGTTCTGCCATTCAGCTTTCTACACATGTCCCCATGTTACCCACGTGGTGTGGTAAGCTCACTGTCCCCCTTTGCTCATCATTGTTTGAGCTCATTCTTCATATGAATAAAATATCTTACATCTTTCTGAACTTAAACACATGTTAACTTAGATTTTCATTCTCATTCGTAATTAGCGTGGAGGCTACTTGAAAAAAATACCCCACAGCTCAGTATGTTTGGATAGCCTTGGGGTTAACAAAAATAGAGATTTCTTTTTTTTAATTATCAAACGTTTCCCTTTTATTTTTTGATTTATGATAAGAAGAGAAAGAATAGAATTGGCTGAGGACCTTCAAGTCTCTTGTCAATTACATCTCTTCCTTGAACACGGGTCTGGGGCGGTGTAGGCGTCCCAGTTGTGCTTGAGAGTCTGCTGCAGAGGGTACAACTCCTGAAAGAGATTTCTTCACTGTAGGTCTTCACAGAACCTTTAGTATTAAGCTGTGTGATGGAAATCTTCAAGAGTGAAGTATCATGTACCATGTTTCTTAAAATTATTTTATTGGGGGAATGTTGCCAGTATCCTATTCCAAAAATCACACTTTAGGAAATATTGACCTAGACAATGCAGAACTGTACAGAGAGGCTGCAGAACTAACACATTTTTTAAAAAGTGAAACATTTAAGTTTGGACATACTAAGGCCTGATATATTGTGAAACCAATTGTCATTTTTCTAATATTCAGTAATACAAATACTTGTTTAAAATGTTTGACAGAGCACCAGTTAAATAAGTGTGGGTTCCACCAGTGGCATTTTGAATGATACTGGTTGGCATGGTGTTGAGAAAATGCAAAATCGATCTGCTGTAGCTCCACACCTACTGGTTGCATGACATTGGTAAGTTTTTTTTTTTTGTTTTTAGCCTCAAACAGCACCAGTTTGCTTTCATGTAAACTTAGAAGGACAATTAACCTTGCTATAAGGATTAAAAGGAGTAGATACAAATATAATAGATGGGAACGATTGTTATTAGTACTTTTCTTATTGAGAATCTTCCGTTATTAGATGACTAAATCAAGCCTCTGGCTCATGGTGAATGAGCTGCTTACAGGTCATGCTCCTGTTTGCCATCTGATACCTTGAATATATGTGAAACCATAGAGATGTTGGCGAGGGACTGGCTCAGTCAGAATAAGGAATGCTGGTTTTTTTCTGTGGGTCACTGCGGCAAACCAATGCTACTTCCTTCCTTCAGGGTCCTCTAAATGTTGCACACACTTTACTGCTCTTCTGTTGACATAACACTACCAGGTAGTGAATTTGATAAATCTAATTTATCGTGACCTTGATTTTGTTAATAAATTTTATTTGGTTTTTGTCGTTTAGGTATTGATGACTTTTTAAAGGTGTAATTTTCTAGAATTTCTTTAAAATATTAAACAAATTGCATATTGGAGGATTATGTAAATTTCAGTGATTGCTTTCAATCAGCTTCCTTAGTTGTACTCTTTTAGCCTTATTTATCCTTCCCTAATTCCTGGTTTTGTCATAGCACTTGAATACATTTTACTTAGAACGTTTAGAGGGTATTATCTACGTAGACTGACATTTATAGTTCATTTGAATTTTTTCAACTGATTTTTGAAGAAATGTCTGAGTCTGTGTATGGGCGTGTGTATCCAATGCTATACTGAAAATTGTAACCCAAATAAGATTATGATGTCTAAGAAAATGTTTCTCATTATAGTTGATATTGAAAAAAGATGTTTTTGCATAGAAAAAAAGATTGAATCAATGTAATCTGAGACGAAATACAAGTTAATTGAAAAGCAAAATTGGACTTAAAAGATTAAATCTTTTTACCAATCTAATTAATTTCCCTAGTAACCAAATAATATTAAACTGTATATTTGATTTTTTTTCATAGAAATAAATAAAATCCAGGTTGGAAAACAATACCCAAGAATAATCATAGTTCATATGTCATGCTTTCTAATAGTTGGGAGGCACATTAGCTAGAGTTATTAACTTGAATGACATGTGCATTTGCTCTTGTCTGGGAAACAAGATATTGAGGGAGCAGGAAAGATTATATCTTAAAAAAAAAAAGACTTAAGAAGAGAGAGCAAATAGATGATGACTCCAAGGATGGGGGAGGAAAACAAACTAATTTTTGTGTGAAATATAAAAAGAAGTCTTAAAAATCTTTACACCTCAGTACACTTCCAAATAATGTACAGGGAAGAAAGTTATTTTAATTATATGTCAGTGGAAGAAAGTTATTGTGGCTAGACTTAACATTGCATAAACTAGGGATGTCTGTATTAACAAATTCAATGCTTTCATTTTTCTGAGTTCTCTTAATTTTCATAGTAAGTTCCTATTCAGTGCTATAATTATGTAGATGATCTTGGAAATGATATTGCATAGAATGAATTGTTGAGCATGGTATCCTCCAAAAACACATACTACCAAATTTATCTTATTATCCCTAGAGGTATTTAAAATTCAAACATGTTTGTCATCCTTCCATAAGTCTGGCCACTCTAGCTGTCCAGCTATATTCAGAGACCAACACAGTGATAGTTTGAGTGAGAAAAATAGAAACAACCATTCATTGATTTTTTCTTTTCTCTCTAAACATAAATAACCTTTCATGACATTATTTTTATCTGTGAAAGAGAGTAAATCAAGGGCATTCTGCATTTGATTGTTATGGATCCACTTTAAGTAAATTATATGGAGAGAATGGTATTGAATGAAATTGAAGAGCTTAATGTTCAAAGGAATGACTTAGAGAATGATGATAAATACTTAGAATTATTCATTATTTGTCTAGATAGCTTACATATTGTATGCCATTGTTTTAACCACCCTAGAAGGTTGTTAATGAGATCTAAAAGTGTGAGCTCAGAGTCTAGTATGATCCTGAGAGTTCAAGCTAAATTTCTGGCATTGGAATAAGACTTTATACTATTATTTTTTTCTTAAGGAGAGACTGCTTGGGTATTAAGATAGGACAGAAAGCCAGTCTTAAGGCAAGGTTGAGAAAAGTAGAAGTCATATGGTAAGAACAACAGAGCAAGGAGCATGAAGTACTACTTTCCAGGAAGGGGAGAACATTTATTTGAGAAGAGGGACAGAAATTGGAAGAACCCTCCTCATCATTACTGGCTTTCCCATATTTTCTTTTCAAAGAATGGTAGATTTCAATAAAAATATCCACAGGGGACATGCGACACCTACCTTTTCCAGCAGTTGGCGAAGCTGCCGGCTTTTGGCATCCCGGGAACACAGGTTTTGTTCTGGAGCAACCACTGTGCAAATGCATCGTCCGTCAGGATCCTGTGCTGAGCTGTATACTTGCCACCCTTCTTTGGGACTTATCTGAGTCTGAGGAAATCAACAGCAGACACACAATTATGGGATAAAGAGAATATGCGTTTGTATCATTTTAAGCAAAGCATCTTTTTGATATAACGTTTGTGTTTTTATTCTTTAATGTTAAAAAGGAAGAGATGAAACAATTCACATAGGCAGCAAGGCTACATTCGGTTACACCTTCCTTATTCAGTGCCCAGAGGGAGAATCTTTCTTTTTCTTTCAGTTCCGTATTATTAACTATTTTTTCATCCTATACCACTTCCTAATGCTTTCTGCATTTTTGGACATTTTGATGTAACTTTAGAAGTGTCTGCTAACCACTTAATCACATATCACCAGTGTTTCTACGTAAGATTCATTAGCTTGTCTTCCTCAACAGTAAATGGTAATTAGTAGTATATATTTTTCTGATGTTTGTTCATGTGTGATATTCTGAAGCAAAACCTTATCTCAGAGAGTTTCCCGTTTATTGAAGGGTCACTTATTAATAAAGATGGAAGGGTGTCATATGAGAATATAGAGTAAAATAATTGGATCAGCTTTGTTTAGCAAAGGATATAGAGTCTCAGAGGGGTTAAAGACAGTATTTTGATATAGGCTGTCAAATCGATCCTCCCAAATTATTTCTGTGCACTTATCACCCTGCCCCCTTAGACCCCTGGCTTGTCGTGGCGTTCCTGTTCTGCCGCAGTCTACCTTCTATTTGTATTTCTAGTTTTACCTCCTGTATCTACCTAGGTTGGAAACTGCTTTCCAACCAAATTGGCCATGTGTCCTGAAAGCGTGTTGCCTTGATTCATACTTGTGTGTGTTATTGTGCTTCTCCTGCTTGGAATCCCTCCTTTATAAACCCTCAGGTCACCCAGTGCTCATGGTTTCTCCCCGTTCTAAAGGGTTGTCGATACTCTTCACTAGGCACTTACTATGTATTATCTAGTGTTGTCATTTCATGTGTCTTGTTTTAATAATTAGTCTATATCCAGCTGAAAGATATAGTGGCTATTTCCTATCTTCCATATCAAGTACATTCTATCAATTGCAAAAATAAGTAGTTCACTTTTTTTTGTCTAGTTCTTTTTTAGAAAGAACTCTGCTTTAAACATACATCCTCCATTATTCAGTCAGAAGTTGTCATGGATGCCTTGAAGCACCGCCCAGAGAGGCACTCCTTCATTCTTCCAGCCGTTGAGAGTATCAGTGGCTTGACTTGAGTTCTCTCAGGGACGGCCAAGGCTGAAGAATGCTGCCTGCTCAAGGTCAGGCCCTCTTCCCAGGGACAGCTCACATCCCTTGACTTGCAAGGGTACAAAGAAGGACACTAAGAAGCGGGAATTATTATTATTTCCATTTCACGGAAGAGAAAATCAGTTAACCTGCCTAAGAATGCACAACTAGTATGTAGCAGAGCTATGTATGAAGCCAGACCAGTACTGTCCAGTATAAGTATGAGAGCCATATATGTAATTTTAAATTTTCTAGTAGTCAGGTTTAAAACCGTAAAAAGAAACAATCGAAATTAACTTTAGTAATATATTTTATTTAACCCAGTATATCCAAAATATTACCATTTCAACATGTAATCAATATAAAAATATTCATGAGATACTTTACATTGTGTTTTTCTCCTTTTTTGTACTGTCTTTGAAATTGAATGTGCATTTGACCCACTTCAGTTTGGACTAGCCTCATTCCAGGTGCCCAATAGCCACAGTGCCCTCCTTACTGGACTGTACAGCTATAGTCTTGCTTTTAATTCCAACACTGCGACCATATCGATATGATGCTGGGTTTCCAGATAATTGTCTTCCAAGTTCAGTCACGTGGATTTTGAAAAAAATCTGCCTAACAAATGTTACATAGACAGACAATCCAGTTCGCTTCTGAGTTTCTTTTTCCTGTGGAATGTCAGATAAATCAATGCAGTTGATTTATCTGGCTTCTGGCTAAGCTTCTGACTAAGCTCTGGCTTACTCCTACAGCTAGGACCTAACATTCTTTAGCTTTCCTCTGTCTTTCCTGCTATAGTTTCCAGGTAATCAGCAGATAGGAGAGTATTTCTTAATGACCAGGAGAAGAGGGAGATGAATTTTGTCTAGAAATGAAGGTATTTAATGAAACAGGCTGGTGGGACTAGGCCAGGGAACGATGAAGGAAGGGCTGAGGGTCAGAGCTGAGATGGAGCTGGGAACAAGGATGTGAATGGAGGCCAGCAGAGAACGATCTTGCATGATGTCCAGTGTTACTGGGCTGGTCTGTTTGCCTTTGGACTGGAGTGTTTTGCTTGGTAGGAAGCAAATTCTTAAAAGGACTGAATCAGGCTTATTTCTGTCTCCACAGATCTGCCATAGTCTGTGGGATCTTCTGTCTCCTGAATTTACAGCAGAATAGGTACAATCTGCTTATTCTCTCCCAGGCCCTGGCTCATGACATACCATCAGCCGACATACAGTTCTTTTTCTTTTCAAGGGCTTTAGAGGTAATCACTACAGGGTGCTTATAGGCATTCCAACAACAATCGTGGGGAAACTATAAGTTACAATCTCAAGAAGCTCATAAAGACGTCATGTCCTTGTCCTTGATCTATAATGAAAAGCAAATGGTGCCAAACCTATCTTTTAGTCTCCTTTTTTCAGATAGTTCATAGAAGTGGCCTGTGCTGCCTTTTATTTATGGAGTAATGGATTCATTATTATTCCTTTCCCCTCACCTCTTCTTTCTAGCATTTATACCTGAAAGAATAGAAAGATATACTTAGAATTATCTATTATTAGAATCAGATAGGATCTGAAGATTACTGTGTTATTCTTTCTGTATTAAAGGAGAAAAATGCAAAGAGATGGTCTACAGAATGGACATAGGAACAGCTTAGCAGAGTAGTTTCAATGATATAATTAAAGGTTTAAGCCCAGTAACAGTATGGAACTAATGTATCTAGACATAGGTCCTGTAGTTTAAACTAGACTTCTCTCAACATTGGACACAAATCTCAAATATGTCAGAAAATTAAGGTTTGTTGTTAGAATAAATTTAGCTTTTATATAAAAGAGTGAGGGCCACCCAGTTACAGTATTAAAATATATTTAACAGCAGTGCAAACACTGAGCATTAAAGCTGGCATCATTAATATTGATGTTCACTTGCCAAGTGTTTGGCTAACCAGTGAGGAGCTTGTCATGGCAGGGCGAGGTGTCATTGCTGTCTGGAATGAGGGAGGCAGAGAGGTGACTAGGATTTGATGTTCATTTAGCATTCTTCCTGAATAAAAGTAGACTCCAGTCTTATTTGTGCTTTCAGTTGTCTTCTTGTAAGAATTACTGAAACAAGCCATGGCCTTATCTACTACAGAGTTAATTTGAATGATCTCAACTATAACAAGTTACCTCTTTGGCAAGAAAAAGGTAGCTCAAAAGAGAAAAAAAGCTAATATAAAAGATGAGTGCTTGGGACTTTCATGAGTTTTGATTGAGACTTCTGTGTCAGAGTTAGTGATAAACAAAGGATTAGAGCATCTCTAGTGCTTTCTTTTAGGGCATCCATACTGGCACTGAAAAAAGGATTCAGATAAAACCAACCTCAGGTGGAAAGAAATAATTTACGTGTTTTTTTTTTTTTTTGATACCAATGAGAAAAGACCTCCTCTCATTTTAACTGATAAGAGCAATTATTTTAGGTGTCAATAAAACTCATGTAAAGTAATAGCAAACATTCATGGGGCTCTGGCCATGAGGTTGGCAGTTCACATGGATTATTGCCTTTGAGTATCACAACTCTGCAGACTTGGTGATGTTATTCTGCCCATTTTATAGGTGAGAAAATTGAGACATAGAGACAGTGAGGAACTTGCTCAAGGTCACACAGGGGGTTATCAGCAGAGCTCAGATTTGTACTCGCACAGTCTGATTTCAGAGCCTGAACATTTAACTACCACACTGCACTGCCAGTTATCTGAAATTCCCTTTTGTATATGATGAAGATAATCCTGGTAGCATTTTCTGAACTGCTGTGCAGCTGAGCACTTGGACCTGGAGGGTGCACAGAGTTTGTTACGATCCAAAGCATTGCTAATCAGTGATTACTGATGCAGTTCTCTTTGAACCTTTTGTGTTAATTAGAAGAACTAAATGAACTATTTAGCAGTTTTTAATATTACAAAACTCATGAAATATTTAAGAACGCTCTAAATAGAAGAATTAAAATGATAATTTTAACAATTGGATTTCAAGTTTGTGTTCTTTGCTTATAATTTAATTACAAATCTGTGCTTTATAAATATAAAGCTCCTATGTGAGAAGTCTCCCAAACTTCAGGGGCTTGTTAACCAGAAAACAAAGATCCTGAGGACTAAGGTAAAGGTAGGAATAAAAATATCTTGTATCTCAGTATGTTTTTCTTTCTGTAAAATCCCTTCTCTTGTATTAGGCTCACTTCTTTTGAACCAACTACCCTCAGAAGCAGACATTATCTTATTTTATTTATGAGGAAACTAAAACTCAAAGAACTTAAGCAGGTTTTCCCAAGTCACCCATTTAGTAAATGTCATATGTGGGCCTTAAGGCCAGTTTTCTCCAAATGTCAGAGCAGTGTTCTTTATGTTCAGCCTCTGCAGATACATGCAGATAGATGGTCTACATCCATTCACAACTAGCCAAAAAAAACAACTGTTTTAGAGGAAATGCACCCAGGCAGGTGGAGGGGATTACCTAAACTATGGAAACAAGTATCAGTTAACAGCGGAGTAGTTAGCAGTAAAGGCTTGGCAAGACACAAGTAGAGGGGCAGGCAAAGGGGCAGAATTCTGAAAACTTTGAAGAGCACTAAATCAGCTGGTTGAACATTGCTAGTCTTATGTTTTATGCTGAGTTTCTGGGCATTTCATAAAAGTACAGACTGAGGCAAAAAGGAATAAAGGATCTAGCTACTGAAACTGGTGTACAAGGCAGGGGAAAATAAAGCAGGAAAAAAGTCCAGTACTAAAACCTACTAGATTTAGAGTGGAGATACTGAGTGATGAAAACCCCTTACAAATTTTCTGTCTGGGGATCGGTTTGGTCTCAGAGAATGAAATGTGGTTTAGCATGCTAATGGTTTTAGGTTGTGGGGAGAGAAGAAATGTGAGGGCAGGAATTACAGAGATGTTGACAGACCACGCTAAAAGAAGCTGTGTTCTGGAGGATGTGTTAATAAAAATGTCACTGCACAGCAGTTTTCTTCCTATTTCTTAGGGAACTGAAATAAGAATTGTATATTCTTTACTCAAAGCAACCTTAAGGTTCTAAGAAAAACAACTATAAAAACAAACAAAAACCCAAAGATACCATCAAATTTAGGGTAATTGATCACTTCTGCTCATATTCTGGAAATGACAATGACAGAGTTGGGGAGGATTTGGAAGTCATATCTGGTCCTCTGTCCTTCCGCTCAGTGACGCTTCTCCTGTATATTCTTCTGGTGTTTGCACTTGAACTCTGCATGGTAGGAATCTCACTGCTTCATAGGCAGCCCTTTCTATTGGTGGCAAACTGAAGGGCTGGCTCTGAACTTTCTTTGTAATTTTCTCCCTTTGGCCCTACTTCTGTTCTTAGACAAGAGTAAATCTACTCTCTTACCATGTCAAAATTCTGCTCTAAAAAGGTGATTGTCACATTCTCTGTGACTTTCAAGAATACCACTCTGTTCTCTCATCCATCTCCTTACTTTGTTTAGTTGCTCTTTCACAAAACAGGCGTTGCCTAAGGATTTGGGAAGAGACACAGAGGTCAGTTATCTTCATCCAGGACTGAAAAAACTGGTGAGTTAAGGAACTTAGAGAGTATTGAGTTTGTATGAGGGCATTGTACTCATTTTCAAGAACTTAAACCTGACTAACTCATTGAAGTAGTTATTTATGAGGGGAAGCTGGCTGGACATTCGAAAACGTAGCAAAACAAATCGCTTATGCCTCCAGGTCCCTTCGAGGCCTCTTCCCACGCAGCAGTGGGGCTGACTGAGAACAGCTGGTGTCTGCTGAATGTCCTCTGCTTGTTTAATTGCTCTTTTCCAGATTCTTCCTGGTGTGGAGTCCACAGCGTGGGGGATTTCTCAGACGCTCAGCCTCAGGGGGAAGTTACTGTGCATCAGAGAGAAGCGCCAGAGGGAGCCTGCGCTTTCTGAGAGCCCAGGCTTTGCCTCTACAGACACCAGCTCCTCCAGAGGGGCCCAGAGGTAGATTAGAAGGAAAAGCAAAGAAAGGAAGCAAGGCCAAAGAGGAGGATAAAGGAATGCTTCAAAATTCTGAGAGAAACAAGAGGGAGCTTATTCCCCTAATAAGGAGCTATGTTTAACTACTTACTAACAAATATATCCTGGAATATTGAGACAATCAAATGCATGTACATTGCCTATTTCAGAGATACTTGCCATAAACAGGTTTAATTGCCTTTAATGATTAAAACCCTATTTTTCTTACGTTTTTCCCAGACCATTTGAAACTACCATTCTAAAGAAAGACTGCATTTATATTTGTGTAAATCTGCATTTTTCACTATTTTCACATCCCACAAACACTCAAATACAAATTTTAAGACCTACACTATTTGTTTATTTATTCATTCATTTATATATATACATATTTATTGAAGTATAGTCAGTTTACAATGTTATGTCAATTTCTGGTGTACAGCATAATTCTTCACTCATACATGAACATACATATATTTGTTTTCATACTCTTTTTCACTATAAGTTACTACATGATATTGAATATAGTTCCCTGTGCTATACGGTATGAACTTGTTTATTTTATATATATTAGTTAGTATCTGCAAATCTCAAACTCCTAATTTATCCTTTCCTACCCCCTTCCCCACCTGGTAACCATAAGTTTGTTTTCTATGTCTGTAAGTCTGTTTCTGTTCATTCATTCATTTTTATTTTTGAGATGTATACACAGTTGCAGGCTTATACCATTCATACTGTCTAGAGTGAGAACATAGAGAGAGAAAACTGGGAAAGTCTGGATAGCGTAGTTACACCTGCTGGGAAGGGAGCTGTTAACCCTGCCGACTAAGGACAGTGAGGTCCGGGGTCATGGGAAACCCCCTGAGCAGGGCAGAGAAAACCCAGCGTGGCACCAAAGACCAGGAAGGGCAAGGACGAGCAGTTTGGTGGGACGACTTTCCTGTCGGGACTGCAGTCAGTCCTTCCACCCTCGGCTCTGCCATTGACCAGCTGGGGGAAATCTCTCTCTTTAGTCACTCAGATATTTTGAGTCAGTCTTCCCACTTGCAGACTGAGGAGGTTGGATTAGATCAGTCATGTTTCCAACTAAACTCTTGAGAGTTCTAAGATTTCTGTGGAGGTATTTTGACTAGAAGGGGTTGACTGTGTGGGGAGGGAACAGATGGTAGAGGCCCAGGAGATGCTTTTCCCCCATCATTTATTAGCTCACCCATGACCTGTTTTACATATTGGATTTTCACTTCAGATTTCATTCAGCAAATATTTATTCAGCGTGTATTACATAAGATTTAATTTAAAAAAAAAAAGGCACTGCTGCCGAAAATAGTGTAAAAATAACTGGCCTGGATAGTTTCTAAGATCCTTTCCAGCATTAAGATTTTATTATCTTAATCTAGGAAATACAGCTTCATTTCATTTTTCACAATGAGAATCCTAAAATATGAACAATTATCTGAATAGTTAAAGTAGGGAGATTACTTGTGTACAGTATGCCACTTCTGTAAAACATGCTCTCACACACACACACACAAATAAATCTTTTGCAACCTGATTTCTCCATTCCACTGAATACCGTAGTACAAACTTTTCTGGATTCTGTTTATTTTTTGTCACCCAAAGGGAGATTCAGTTGTGTTAGAACAATCATAAACCATATCAATACTTCATATATTTCAACCAACAGATTACCTATCACAAAGTAAAGAAAATGAATTTACTTTAAACTCACAAGAGGGCTAGAAGAATCATGCATGATTTTGAAAAGCTGATTCTCCTCCTTCAGTAACAAATAGGAAATAACCAAACTAATATCTATTCACACAAAAAATACAAATATCAAAGCCCAATTACTAAGTTTGAAATATAACTTATTTGTGAATTTCTTAGTTTAGATTCATTTCCTGAAAGAGTTAATTCAACTAAGCTGTTACAAACCACCAAGTACATGAACATTGAAGCAATTTGGCTCAGTAAATATTAACTAATATAATTTTCTTTGTTTTTAATTGTTGATGCCATATCATGCTTTCTTCGTAACTACAAATCTCTTTTACATCCCTCCTGCCACATACATCATGCAGGGAAGGAGGGGAATCTCAGTAACAGAGGTGCTGAGGTACCTTAAGGGACTCAAAGGAGATGAAAATGTAGAAGGAGGTCAAAGTATGCCTTGCAATGCCCTGCGCACTGGGTGAATCTGGCAAATAATGTAATTAATTTGATCTGACTCTACTCAGTTAATTACACATTGATTGATAGTGTAATTATTAGTAGTAACTGCAAACAATCCTTGAAAATGGAGAGTTGCTTTTCTTTTGGAATCTGACTTTTTCTGATCTACCAGAGTTATCCAGTGGTAAAAACAGATAAAAAGCTAAAGAGCTCCGAATACTAATTTTTTCTGTACCTTTTATTTGATAGCAGGGAAATTGTTTTACCAGGACATTCCTTCCATTTGACTTTGTAAATTTCTATTTGAAAAACCAATAGTCTTCATTTTTATTTGAAATATTTTAGAGTATTGCTTGACTAAACCACGCTTCAAACTATGAGAAAAGAATTTGTTATAATGTGGGAAGTGTTAAAAAGCCATTAATTGTAGGTGAATGAAGACTACAGGAGTTAGACTTGTGACAGAAGTCTTTATAAAAAAAGTTAAATACAGGGAGATGATCTTATCAGGCAAGTTTTATATTGTTCATGTTTCTTAGCTCTCTTAAAGGTTTTTTTTTTTTTTTTTTTTTTTTTTGATCTGGCTTTAAATTGGTGAGGGTTTTTAAAATTCATTTATGCTTAAAAGAGGTTGGTTTCTCTGACTGAATGCATTGCAAACAGTCACAGGAATTGAATTCCAAGGAAGAAACTGCTATAGTAAAACTAGATTAGCTCGAATATACTCTATAGCATACTCTATAGGAAAAATTATGGGGTTTTACAGATGTTAAAAGAAGAAGTAAATAAGAAACAAAACATTTTAAAATAAAGAATCTTTCAAAACCTCAGAATAATATAAAGCTTTTCATTCTTAAGAATTTAAAGAGTCTAGTAACCTTTCATAGCCAATTTGTCAGGCAGTTCATTTATTCTTTGATGTAACTTTAAAGTGATCATAAAGAAGTATCTGTGACTAAAGTTATTACATAAATATTGTATCAATTGCAATCCCAGCCTTTGCAGTTTATAAAATAAAGCCCACTGGTTTAATGCACTTACTTCCCGAGACGGCCAGCCCCCACTCCAGTGACTTACTAAGGTATCTGGCGTTGATAGCCTCGTGGTGTTCAGTCCTACCAAGGATGGGAGAGTTTGGGACATCCAGTTTGAGATCATTGCCATGGTACTGAGCACAGCGCCAAGCTTCAGCAGTGGAGGACTCATTGCTGTGGAGCTAATGAGTTTTCATAGTGACTGATTAAGATCCCGGTGCTGGGCTGGCAGCGGGAGGCGTGACTGCAGCACGCCACATCTACAGCATGAAAAGAGATCAACTTCCCCAGCTCTCATCATGCAGGAAAGCCCACAGAACCTCATTCCCCCTCCCTCATGGGAAGTGCCCTGCTCTTTCTTTTCGTCCTTTATCTGGTACTTTCCTGGATCATCCAACAAAATATTCTTGATAGGGCTTGGCTGGTAATTGTTAAAGCAGAGGTTGGAGGGAGGAGGAAACAAGCTTTTCCTGCTCCAGTATAGTCAGCTGCCGTCACCAGAGTTCACTGCCTCTGAGATCTCTACCAGTATAATCAGCTGTTCTTTATCCTTCGTTAAAAAAATACACCCCTAAATTGAGGTCTGTCAAAGCGCGCATTTCAAACACCAAACTTAATATATTCAGGTTTTTCTGAGTGTGCACAGAGTGCATTTAGGCAGAACACGAAAAAGTCTGCAAAGCATTTCTAAGATGACTAGATGTTGAGTACGAGATTTTTTTTAAAATAGTAACCTAAAATTAGCATTGTTGCCTCTTAAAAAAATTGTCAAAGATTAATAGCTACTGCCTGTGGAGAACGTTACCCTAGGCACCTTACGTGTGTATAGACGGAAAAGGCAGCCTTGGAGAAAAGCTTCTGCTAAGGAAATTTCATAGGTTCCCAGTTTTGCTTTCCTAATGAGTAGTTAGCAGTTGCTCAGGCACACGGCAAAGGCAAATGCAGTTAACTCTGTTTTCATCTCGTGAGGAATAATAGACTGATACTGGAAGTCTGTGTCATGAAAGAACATGTGACTTATTCAAAAAGCACAGGACTTGGATTCAGGGAGTCCAAGGGTCTAGTTCCTTGTTCTCTTTTAGTTAGTTGAGTGGCTGGCCAGTGAATTAAAATTCTTTGGCTTCAGTTTGTTGTTGTTTTGTTTTTCCTACGATAGGTGATCATTAGACTCCATACTGTCTAAAGCCCCTTCTAGCTTTAAAATTCACTGATCTGTTTATTAGAGTTCCGTTGGCAAATGTGTATATTGAATTTGGGGCTTATGGGTAATTTTATTATTTTCTTTTTACAAATACTACAAAATTGCCCACATCCAAGTCTCAGGCCCCGAATGGAATAAATCACAGGCCATTGTCTTGTATGATATATGTGGTTTAAAATAAAAATACAGAAAGAAGATACGAAGGGAATTGTGGCTGAATGAAAATTAAATGAAAAGGAATCTGTTATAGAAAGGAAAAATATTGCTTTGATTCCTTAGGAGAATTCTGGAATTGTTTGTATCTGGAATTTTCAGCCAAAGGTACATATTTCTCTTAAACAGTTTTGGCAGGACAGATAAAGAGAGTATCTTTAATAAAGTTGAAAGAGATACATATTTATAGAGGTATGTGTGCTCTTTATTCTCAAATACCACTTTAAACTGGGTAAATACTGAGACTCCTCAAATCTCCCTTGCATATATTACCTTGAAATCCAGAATTTTTTTTTTCCCCTTCAGAATGCATCCAGATGATTTCAGCTGATTGTTATTTTTTAATTATAGTGCTCAGAAAACCAAATTTGTCTTTTTCAAAAATCATATCTTATGAGAAACTTAAGATGAAAGCTCAATAGTTAATTAAACTTAGTATTCAGAGCATTCATGGAAAGGACTGTGAAATTTTACATTAGTATTGTAATATGGCAATAACATAAAGTAAAGTGAATTTACAAATTTAGTTGTTTGAAAAATCACTTGGAACACTACCTGATTTTAATGAAGGAGAAGAGTGTCTTTTTAAGAGCTTAATTTCCAAATTTGAAAGCTAATACACACGCAATTACTGGATAATTTAAGATGCAACATGGCAGATGGTAATTATACTTATTAATGAACTATCAGTCAACAAAACAATAGAATCTTTAGAAGAATATAGGATTAATGTCAGGGGAAACCAGTGCCCTTATTTGCAAATTAAAATGAAAGGATGAAACGAAAAAAATACAACATAAATGGAAGCCTTCTTGCAATTTCTCAGAGATGCAGATACCTACACTAAAGAACTGAAAGAGAACAATAGAGAAAGTTTATGTTTCAAGAATGTTTAGGAGCAACATAAAAGCTATAAAATATGTTCTTTCCAAAAAAAAAAAAACCAGGTTTAAATGGCACACATTGAAATAGAAGAGCTCAAATTGTAAAGATTATTAGTTGTGGGAAATAAAAATAACTATGATTTGTGAAAGGCTAAATAGTTTGCATTGTTCTCATAATCTAGTGTGTTGATTATAATATCCATTTTATAAATTGAGTTCTAGTTTGCAGTTGTGGGACATGATTATTTTATGTAGATGTAGCAACCCTGTTCAGGACAAGAGATTAAGTAGTTACAGAAGTTCCACTAGCATAGTGTGAATGGTGGTGGAGTCAGTAGCAAGGTGTGGAGCTGGAAATACTAGCAGTGAACAAGTACCAGGGCTTCAAGGTCAGCCAAAGACGTTTGCACATTATCTTGTATGTAATTCAAGAATTTTAAGCAAGGCTATGAATTCATTAGCTTTTTTCTCTCAAATTGTTACTTTGGCATTTTTATGATGCTGGATATACAGATGGGGGTTGTAGGAACAGCAAAGCATATCAGAGAAAGGTCGCTTAAGAGCACACATTCTTATAGTTTACGCAAGAAATGATGAGATCCTAGAATAAGAAACTGTCAGTGAAGTTCAAAAGAATGGATTTGTAAAGAATTGGGGTAAAATTGATAGCACTTGGTGATTGAACAGATGTGAGTGATTGAACAGAAGTGTGGGAGAGAGAGTTACTTGGGGGAATTTTCGGGTTTGGAAATTTGGACAGTAAATATTGTTCATCAAGATAAGTAATTCAAGTATGCCTTTAGAGAGAAGATAGATTTCATTGTTACATACTGGGTGTGAGTTGCATGTGGTAGAGAGAGTTCCTGGATGATACTGTACCCAAATATGGCATTCAGAAAAGAGTTAATTTCACTAGACCACACAAACTTAATGGCTTAGTGAAAAGAATATGTCTTACATCACAAAAAATGGTTAATTTTGGAATGCGCAGTCTTAAAACTATCAGTGATTTCATTTAGACTTTAATTCAAGATAATCTCTAGGCTTAATTACTTATGCATAATTTCCTATACATTTTTCTTTAAAAATAACAAACAACTTCTATTTCTAATAAATAGTGAAAATATTACTAGATCTAGTAATCTTACAGAATATGTGACCTGACTACATACTTATTTTCCTTTCAGAATCTCAGTGTGGATCAATAACTATAAAACCTACAACAGAGTATTATTTCTCATGGAATGCTGAAAGGTATTGATTAATATATTTACTCATTAGGTTTTTTTTTTATGGTAGCCTATCTTTTTATTATCCAGAGTATTTCATGATAAGCCTATATAATAAATAATAAGGAAATAAATAATGATCAAGAAAGACTTCAGATAATTTTATGTAGTATTGGTTTGGCACGTTATGTCATTGGACTTTTATTTTTCTTTGATTTGGAGCACAAAAATTTAACATTCCTTTAATGCTCAGTACAATTCCTAGTTTGGGGGCTATTTGTATGGTAGGTGAGTGTATTGGTTTCTGGGGAACCCAGCTTGACAGAAAGGTTAAACCAAAGCGATCTCTAGAAAAAATAGACTCAAGCAAGTAGCAGAAATAGAAGATTGGCATAAAGTAGAGAAAGAGGCTTAAAGTTTATGTTGACTTCCTACTCGGTCACAGTGGATGAAGAGAATAATATAGCTTTTTCCAGTGACATAAAGTCATTCTGGGACTGTGGAGCTAGTAGTCCAACTTAAAATAGAGAAAAGGGACTGATGTTCTTGCTTCCTTTCTCACTGAAAAGTCAAAGCAATTGCAAGAGAGCTTCCATATGATTCCACTACCATACCTACCTGTCCATCTCACCTGTGCCCAGATGACTTTACTTTTTCTCCCATTTCACAGGTAAATTGTTCATGTTCCTAGATAAGGTTGATTCCTCCCCTGTGCACTAGATCAATATCTTTCAGACTGTCATGGATAGGAATTACCAGGGTCCCAGAGTCTTAGGTCCCACCTTGAGAGTGTGGCTTATTGGCTCTAGCATAGGGCCACATAATTTGCATTTCTGACAGTCTCCCAGCTGATGGTTGTTCTGCCATTCTTAGACTACCCTCTGAGTAGACTGCCCTAGAACACACTCATTGCATCTGCTCAAAGACAATTCTCTCAATCGTCTCTTTCTGACATCAGTAACTCTTCTCACTTTAAAGAATCATTCATAACAGGATACAAACACCACCTTATATCTCTTATTTTAAATATAAACTAGTAAACAGTACTTCCATAATCCTAATATCTTTCCATTTATTTTGCCTATTTCTCACTATCCCTTTGTAGCATACATTCTTGAGAGTTGTCTGTACTCACCATCTTTAGTTTCTTTCTTCGTAATCAAATTTTTGTTCACACTTCTCCACTCCACTGATACCACTTTTATCAAGGCCAAAAAGGATCCCACATTGCAAAATCTAGCCGTCAGTTATCAGTCCTCAACTTTCTTGGCCTATGGACAGCATTTATCAGACTTTTGCTTTCTACCCCCTGAAATAATTTCTTCACTTGGCTTCAAGGATGCCACATTCACCTAGTTTTCCTTTTACTTTCAGACCTGTCTTTCTCAGTCTCTTTTGTTGATTCTTCCTCATCTATATGCTAATGACTCCTAAATTCATTTCTTCCTCACACACCTCTCCTGTCAATTCAAACCTGTACATCCAATTATCTAGTTGACATCTCCACTTAGATGGTTAATAGACATCTTAAATTGAACATGTTAAAAAATGAGCTCCTGATATGCCTTCCACATCTCCAGCAAACGAAACGAAAGAAATAAAACCAGAAAACTATATATATGCAACCATTTCTATAGTCGTCCTCATTTCAATTCCATGGTTCAGTTGGTCAGGCCAAAAGGTTAGATTTCAGCCTTAACTTTTTCTTTTCCACGTATCTTGTCAGTTTTATCAGCAGGTGTTCTCATCTCTACTTTCAAAATATACCCAGCATTCAACCATTTTACACCGCCCTCACTTCCGCCATGCTGCTCCAAGTCATCTTTTATTACAAGAGCCACCGTTATTGATCTTGTACCAAGTCAGTCCTTTTTTAACCCCCTTACCAGAGTAATTCTGTTAAATTATAAGTCAGATTATGCTATTCCTCTGCTTAAAACTCTTTTAATAGATTCCCATCTCACTCATAGTAAAAGTAAAAATATTTAGCATGAACCTTAAGGTTCTACATCATCTAGCTTCCTCTTATTTCTCTGATCTCATTTCTTTGTTCATGTCACTGGAGTAATTCTGGTACCTCAGAGAGGCAAGATACTCTTCCAACTCAGGGCCTTTGGATTTGCTCTTCTCTGGTGGAATTCCAGTCTCTCAAATGTCTTCTCACTTTCTTTTTAATTTAAAGATCACTTTTTCATACGGTCTTTGCTGACTACACTATCTCAGATTTCTTCTCTCTTCATCTGATTATTTCATGCTGTCTTTTGCTGCTTTACTTTTTTTCTCCTTAGAAGCTTACCACCAGTTAGGATCCTATATATTTTAATTATTTGTCTTGTTTATTATTTGTTTTCTCCACAAGCTCCATGAAGGCAGGAATGTTCCCTGTTTTGTTTGCTGGGATATTCTCAATGCCTGTAAGAATGCCTGCTACATAGCAGGTTCTCAGTAAATATTTATTAGACGAATGAATACATGAATATATTACTGTTTTATTCCTGAACTTCCCTCATTTTAAAAAGGAGACTGTTTTCAGCACAAAAATTAAAATAGTGCCCCCCCCACTTTTTTTGCAAAATGAGTCTGTGTAATGTTACTGCGTTTTTGCATTTGTCTTTATATGTGTGCATGATGAATGCATGAGTAAAAGGATAGTATAAACATAAAGTTAAGAATGCTTTTTTTTTTTCTCAAATTTGAGATTTAGAATGCAAGCACTTTTGGTCTAAGCGAAGAAGTACTGTATCTATCTCTTGTTCTGACTTCTCTTGATAAGCCTCAAGTCACTGGAACTCTACAAAAATATAAAAGCAGTCTTCTCTTACTCTTGCCTTTGGCTAATGAAATTTGTCTCTAATAACATAGGGAAGACAGAAGAGACTGTAGGCTATGGAAAGGATGAGTTTAAATAAAATGAATTGGAGAAGATGGAGATCTGAGTGTCCATTCACTCAAGTCCCCTTCATTTGGCCCTTGGCAATCAGTTAGGGACCACTTGTAGCTTCTAGAATTTAGTGCTTTACCATTCTTGCCTTGAGGTTTCAGGGTTGTCTTAAAAGTATTCACTAATGAAAGAATGAATTTAGAGTGAAAAACGTTAGCAAAATTCTCTAAAGGAGAGATTTCTGTCTTCTCATCTTTGCCTTCATCTGTGAAGCTGACTGATGCTCTGTAAGCCTGGGGGATCCTCTGTTGGCAGCTGTTGTTGCTACTTCAAAAGAGAAAAAATGGATGTGTGGGGGAGGAATATATTCAGGGCAAACATGTTTTTTTTTTTTTCCTCTGACTTTCTACTCAAAATTGAAGAAGTGAGAAAATGTAACTCCAGGATTAGGCTAGAGAAAAGGAGGATGCAAAGTAGTGTGACAGAGACAGCCTCAGACTGTACTGCAGAAGACTTGTTTTGTATCATCTTAGTCATTGCCTTGCTCTGGGTTGTTTAACCAGGAAATAAAGACATTAAACTGACTTTCCTACATAGTCCCTTCTGAGTACCGTACTTACGAGCTTGGTTTCTATCCTGAAGTCTCCACAGGCCCCTCTTCCCTCTCTGCTCTGACACCACTCGACTGCTAGCTGTGTGACCTCCCGGATCCTCGATTTCCCTGTATGCAGATTGGGGATAACGAGAGAACCTGATTCATTAGGAATTTCTGAGGATGAGATAAACATCTACGTATAAAGCACTTATCAATGGACTTGGCAAGTAAGGAGTTCTCAGTCATTGTTAGTCATCATTAGTCCAGTGCCTAAGATGTTTGGGTATCTTTTCCCCACTTTATGGAATAGAGAGTAGAGACTGAAATTGTTCGTGATAAGGAAGCAAAGATCATCAAACTGTCTGTGAATTATCAATATAAAAGTTTAGCTTTAAGAGTTTTGAAAGTGTAAAATATTGTTGGTTCTAGTATGGTTGGTTGATAGTGATTGGCCGATAACAGTATCCCGGAAAGGGTCTAAAGCAATACTCATCCCACAGGCGTCTTGAGGAGCTGCCTGTTTCAGCCTGTCTTTCTGGCACCATTCTTAGAACTTTATTTGTATGAATTCCTTTAATTCTCACACAAACCCTGTGAGGTCGGTATTATTACAATAACCAGTTTATAGATGAGGAACTGAGGCACTGAGAGGTTAAGTAAGCTAGCTGAAGTCACACGGCTAATAAATGGCAAGTTCCGTGTTTGAACCCTAACGTCACATTCTAAGTATGCTCCTAATATTATGTACATACGTATATGCACACACACAGACACAATAACAGTATCATAGGAACTATTTATTTCAAATTTTATTTTTTTTAAATAATTGGTATTATTTAGGGGAAGCATGGCAGTTTAGCCATTGCATACTTTCAGTAAATAAATGCTTAAAGCTAAGCACAGAAATTAAAAGTAACATCTTCATTTATTGTGTTCATCTTTGACTGTGACAGAGCAGAGCTCTCATCAGGGAGTCACTGACTCTCAGGTAAGTGTTCAGTTGCTGCTTCGTTTTCTTTGGAATCTATTTTCAGATTTTTCTAATTCATCCAACTCACCAGGGCAGACTGAACTGTTAAATTATTGCGGAAACCTTTTTGGGAAGAAATTGTTTAGGAAGAGAAATCTCAGAGAGGTTGGAAAATTGCCTGGTGATCAGAAAGAAGACTGTTTCAGTGGTAGCATGAAAGAATAAAATTGGATCTTCAAATGTGCAATTTTCTGAAAGGTTGTTGTACATTGTTTCATATAGCTTATATCCCTCTTGAATTTGAAATGCATGTTTAGCAGGAACCAAAAATCTGGTGGTAGTAAATAACCCCACACATCAAAGTATGAAAGATTACATTTGTAGCTTGCTTTTTTTAACAAATTCACAAACATTGTGGAACTATGCACAGTTAATTTGTATGTAGTAGCACTAGCTATATTATTTGTCAGTATTGTCTCCTCATCAGTATGTGTAGTCAAGGTTGTTTTGTGATTTGAAAGCTCCGGCAAACATAGTTAAACATAAATGTCTAGAGATCTGGGCTGGAAACAAGTCAGGCGTGCTTTGTCATTGAAAGTGTTGTGAGAGTTATGCAGTTTTATAAAAGGGGGTCAGAAAAACAGTTAAGGCCAGGTCATTAAAATAACCACCACATAGATGAAGCTGTACAAATTCATTGCCTCATTCCCTTGTCCTTTTTTGTTTCAGTGCTATTAAGAACTGTTGACCTTATAAAAGCAGCTTTAGGAGGACATAAGTAACTTGACTTAGAAATAGTTCCCTTTGTGAACACTCAAGTAAAAGCAGTCCAGTGACATACAGAAGTATGAACTTGACAATGAGTAAGTAAAGGAGCACTGTGTTGACAAACGTCTTTTGTTGTTGAAATTAAATGTATGCTTTTTCCTGCTTAATATGTTTTGTTCTTTCCACATAGTCCATTTTAAATATGTATTACAGTCTGTTATAAAAGTAAGCAAAAGTTACTTGTTATTATCCTCTCATTGGCTTTTAAAGGCATTTATTAAACATTTATTAAGTACATTCTTTGGCCCAGGGACTGGACTGTCCTAAAATGCAAGATTAATATGATACAGCTTCATCTTTGGGGTCATTTGTCGATCTGGGAGCATAACAGAATATATAAACAGATATGTACATGTGAGCTGAATAGTTCCAATCTTACAAGTATAGAGATACAGTGGAGAAATAAAAGAAAAGGAGATGGGTACCATGTGGTGAAATGGTCAGGAAAAACTTCACTGGAAAAAGGTAGAGCTTGAGCAAGTTTTGAAAGTTTAGCTCCTAATTTTCTTAATTTTTAACTGAGGGAAATGGACAGTGTAATTTATTGTGGGCCCTAAAATAAAATGAGATTTAAGTCATAAGGAACTTGGTTCTGTGCTTCAAATAGTAGAGAATTATATACTTCATCCCTTCCTTGGTCAAGGTGCATCATTTTTCCTAGTAACTACATTTTTACCTCTCTTCCAATTAATGAAATAAAATCATGATATTTACCTAAACTGTAGTATTATAAGACTACTAAGTGTAAAGAGATTGTGAAGAAAATATTATTATGAAAACAGGATTTTCCTTGAGAAGGAAGAGGGGCAAATAGTAATACCAAAGCTCTTGAAGAACCTTATGTTATCGAGAAAATAGTATTCAAAATTACATGCACACGTCAGCAAGGAGTAGTTTGAATTGTAATATTTACACATAACCTGAGTCATAAAGCATATGGTTAAAATTTTAATTCTAGTTTAGAGGCTTCTTGTCAGGTGTCTGTGGAAAGGTGTGCAGACACAGGACAGCACGAGGAGCGCTGAGACGTTTGCCGTGACTGAAAGTGGATTTGTCTCTGCAGGGCATGCTCCCTCTCCCTTCCTCCCTCTCTCTCCTTCCCCCCTCCTTTCCCTTCTCCTTTCTCTCTCTCCCTTATTTCCTTTTTCTCCCACCCTCCTTTTCTTCTCTCCCTCCTCTCTCTCCCTCCCTTCATTGTCCTTCCTTCTCTCTTGTTCTCTTTCACTTTCACATGCGCGTCCTGCACTGAAGATGCAGGGGTTCCCCAGGCGATTCTGATGTGGTCTCTGTTTTTAACTGTTGCCTGGCTATACGGCTGCAAGTGAAGCACATAAATTCTGATATTTTACACTTCAGAGTTGGAAGTATTATGTTTTATCTTTCTGCTTCTTCGACGCTGTTTAAAACAAAACAAAATAAACAAAAGTTAACCTTTTCTAAGCCTTCAGACATGCCCGCTTAGGCTATAATTTCTGTCTTACTGCAGTCCATAAGGTTTTCAAGAAGTTACTGAACTTAAAACTGGAGACTGCTCATAACTGCTGTTCAGTAATGGTGATGCATCATTCATGTGAACCTCATTAATAGGTTTTCTTATAAGAGTGGTTCAGAAACATGCCTATGATAAAAAAGTGTCCTTTTTAATATGTTTTTCTGTCAAAATGTATTTATTAATATCTATCAAAATACTTGTATAAGTTAGTCAGTAGTTTTCTATAAAATGGCACTTAGAATTATTTGAGCAGCAAGATTTGTTTCATGGTGAATCACTTATGCATTCAGCAAGGATTTATTGATCATCCTCTTTATGCTAGACACTAAATGCTAGAGGTTAAAGACTAACATAATATACTCATTCAGTATCTTAGAAATAAGAAAGAAATACATGTATAAGATAATTTCAATATAATGTGCTGTATGATTTGTACAAAATGAAGTGGGACGTAAACAGGTTAGTGTTCTGTGCTGGTGGGATAGAAAAGGCTTCAGGAGACTGTGGCTTAGATGGATTCCGTAGAATTTCCTGAGTAGATCAGGAAGGAAAGGCCATTCTACCCCAGGAACAGCATGTGAAAATGGACCACTGAGGTGTTAGAGATCACATGTTGTTCAGGGAGCTCTAAGTAGCTTGGGCTGGTGCCGGAGAAGAGTGCATGGTACGGTGGGAGGAGGGAGGAGATAGGGTTGGAGAGGTAGCAGGAACCTGCAGGTGCTTGTGGCTTTCCAAGGAGGTTAGATCTTACTACAACTAGTCTTTCAAGAGTTGCAAAAAGGGGACTGGTGCCAGACTTGTTTGCTGTTTAGAGGAAGATCACTCAGAAAAAAAATATAATAAATATTGGAGAGAGTGGTAAGGAGAATGATGGCTAGGAGGGTAGCTAGGGGGCTATTTTGGGGCTCTGCTAAGAATTAGGAGGTATACAGAGGGAGTATTACACATGGACTCGGCACTTTGCGTAGAATTTTGTGAATTACTAGATGTGGAGGCAAGAGATAAGGAAGACAAGAATGACCTCTAGATTTCACAAAATACAGTACTGCAGGAAAAGTGCTGGGGAATCATCTAGAACAGTGCTAAACATTAAGGTGCATGTTACCTTGAGACTCCCTGGGGGGTCTTGTTAAAAGGTAAACTTTATTTCAAATGTTGAGGGCAAGGCCTGAGATACTGCATTTTCAACAGGTTCCCAGGGGATCATCAGACCACACTTCGAGCAGAAGGGGCCTTGTGAGCCGACTCAGAGAGGGTAGAACTAAGTGAAGGGCCGATGTGTGTGGACATAGATCCTGTGTGATGAAGGAGGTACAACCAAGGAAAGAAAGAAGTCAAGCTCTTTAAGGGAAGGGAGAGGGAGGATTCCCAAACCACATGTGTCTCACCAAAAAAGGGGTTCAGGAGTTCCCACCATTCAGAGACAGCTGTTAGCAGAAAGCAGACATTTAAACTTAATACACATAAAGTGGGTCCTAAAATTTCTTGTAAGTAAAGTTATAGTTAAAATTTTATCTTGAAAAAAATAAAGAGAACATGGAGTAAAATAAATTATCTTAAAATTGTGGGAATATGTTAACTGAGCATGAGTAAAGAATAGATGAGGTCTTAATTTGTACGTGTGTGTGTGCCTATTTTTTTAAAAAAGTTAAATCATTTGGTTGCACAGCATAGTCATAAATAGATTTGTTTTGCAAAACTCTTCAAGGAGTTCCCTAATTTTTTCAGGGCTTCTTTTGAATGTTCCTGTGACATTCAAATCATTGTTTTTTGAAGAACCTGTCCGTAATTTCTCCCTTCAGTTGTTGAAGAGTATACATTTGCCAGCTGCCCTTCAATAGTCCCTTTGTATTTGAGCAGAGCAGTTCTCATAGCACTTGCATCAACTGCATGAAATCATGTGTCTTTTGCATGATTTTGATTAACTTCCATTATATTTGCATTGAATAGCATGAGATAATTGCCCCATCTAAAAATTAATGGTTCAAGATGGGATGCCCATCTTGAACCACTGTTGGGCATCCACTGTTAAATATGTGGCCACAGTTAGTAAATATTCCTGGGTTTTGATGGCTGTTGCTGCCTTACACAGCTTCACAGTGGCAGGAGTGAACGTGAGTAACGTGAACTCAGGGTTGACTAGAAAGTTAACGACCCATGTGCTCTGATACTGGGATGAATGGAAAAGGAAGAGAAGGATAATGCTTTCACAGAATTCACTCATTTTAGGCAAGTAGTCTATTAACTATATCCAGGAAGGTTGATGCATTATGTTTCAGCAGCTTTTGAAATTGAAATGCATTAGTTTGATGTGAAAATCTCATCTGTCAGGGAGGGATAATCAGGAAATATCTGGAGTTTTGGGTGTTGCCTGAAGTTGCCAGAGTTAGAGTCTCAATGAAGGCTCCAGGTATCTCCAAAGCCCTAGGAACATATTGGGTCCCCACGGGTGCAAGCAAAAGGGAAACCCTGAAAAGTTGCTAACTGACAGTTGAATAAAAACAAAACTACCCTTGTGATGGGGCTTGGGAGGTCAAGATGTCTGGATTCTAATCCTGATTTTTCATTTAGCACTACGGTGTGCCTGAGTTTCTTTTTCAGCTCCAACAGTCTCTGACTCTGTGTGCAGTGTTAAGAGCTTGGGTTTTGAAGTCATAGATCTGGGTTGAAATCCCAGTCCTGTCACTTACTGTGTGATCCTGAATAAGTTCTTTTCTGAGCCTTATTTTACTAAAATCTTTAAATTGAGGATTAAAATATCTACCGGTATGGTATAGTGCATTTGATCAAAGAGCATCAAGGACATAGCTCTATCTATACACTTATATCTGTATCTGTATCTGTATCTATAACAAAGTTAGGTTTATTGACTTGTTGCATCGAGAGAGTGCACACCAGAGGAACCATGGAGCATCTCACAAAGCAAAGGAAGAAACAGGGTTAAAAACAGGACTTGAGGGAAGGATGGAGTTTCGATAGTATTTAAATAGAGCAGAATTTTAATAATGCCAAAAAAGAACAAGGCTCTAATGTAAAGTAGTTAGCATGTGGCCTGAGCTGAGATGTGGACTCTGAATTCTGTTTCCTTGGAAACTACAAAGTTAAGATAAATGTTGAACATTGTGGCTGAAAAACACTTATCAAAGTTTTGTACCTCGGTTGAAAATTGACACTGCTTCTCAGTGTCAGAGTAACTTAAATCTTCCAGAAAAGAGTGGGCTGTTCCATTTTTACTGATCTGATTTCAAACAGCTAAGTCTCTGATAGTCTGTGATTTCGGAGAACAAAGTGTCTTAGCACTACATCCCCCAGTAAAGTAACAAAAGCAGTGGTAGTTGACTTCAAAGGCTGTTACTAATAAAACTGGAGAATGCATATGAAGTGCTGGGCACAGTTCTTGTCCTTGAAGTCAGTATTACTTCCCATAATAAATCGGCTAATGAGTTAAATCGGCTAGTCTTCAGTCACTTAAAAGCACAACTTTGAAAACCTAACCATTCAATAAAAGGATAGAGTCCATTGCTTTGACCTTAGGAACCCAATGCTTTGAAAAGATGTCTGGATGCAGCATAATTACCTGTTGCCATTGAAAATACAGATTTCATGGCCCTGCATCATCAGAAATGCTACTCAGTGGGCTTGGAATAGGATGTGTATTTGCACTTTTCAAAAGCTCCTGGTTTTGATGCGCAGCCAAATTTCACAAACATTCATATAACCAAATGAGCATGAGGAAGCATTGTCACAGTATATGTATTGTTCTCAAATGGTTAGGGGGAAAGATTTAGAACATCAAAGAATATGGTTTAAATGTCATCTAGTCCAGATTTCACTCAGTATTGAAATGCACTTTGCAACATCCCTGCTACATGGATTTTTCAACCCCGATACTTTCAGTGTTAGTAAAATCAATCTTACGCAAGTTGATGCTTTGATACTGGACATACCCTATCATGAGTAAGTCCTGTTGCCACTCAAATTCCATTCATTGTTTAGTTCTGCCTTGTGTTGTACCAACTGAGAGGTCTGCTTTTCTCTGTTACATGATGGCCCTTTAAAATAACAAGCTCCCTAAACTTGTCTTTTTCCAGGAAGGACATGCCCAGACTTTTTGACCATTCCTCTAATGATATGTTTCCAGGACTTCCACCTTCCTGGTTATTCTCATCTGTACACACTCTTGTTGGTCAATATTATTATACACAGTACAGAATGGAATTACCTGAGATATGCCAGGTTGGACTGATCAGCCTAGATTATAGAAGAGTAAAAAGTGTTATTCATAAAAAAATGATGACACATTTTTCTTTTGTAGGATTAATACAGTTTGTTACAGTTTAAATATATTATCCTTTCCTTAAAGAATTATCGTTATGACTGACATGAAAACATTTTCTGCTCTAACAACTGCTGTCTGCAGTCAAGTCAGCTGGCAAGAACATGGTAATTTTGCACCTGTAATATGTATCTCAGTGATGAATGGAGTTAACAATTTTTTCATCAGTCCACAGGATGATTTAAGATACACTATATATATATTTTTACATTAAATTTTTAAATCCCTTTAAGCAGTCACTATGCTGGGACTTCTCAAATAGCTGATCTACAAAGGATTTCAGGGTCTTACATTTTGGATCTCCAAGAATCCTGCCGACTGAGAATTGGACTGAAGCTCAGTGGGGAAAACAGCTTAGAGCCCACTAGTGCCTCTTCTCCTCTGTTTTATGGCTTTGAACTTTGTTTAAAAGTCAGATCTCTTCCCCTTCTCCTTACTCCAACAGGCTCAAACGTATTGGATTAGCTGGTCAGTTCATTTAGGAATGATGGCAATAAAATGTGAATTTAGGTTGGTTCATGTGTATTTTTCCAAATATTAATATTTTGCACCGTAAGTAACGGAAACAAAGTGTAGTAACACAGCTGAGCACAGCAAGCTGCAGTTGTGTGGTTCTTTACATGACGATACTTCACCTGATGTCACTTTCCCTGACTCAACGTGGATTTGCACTTTGCCGCTCTTGCTTCCAGTACCCCCAGGTTGTGCCTTTTGCTCTTTTCTCTGTAGCTGAGCAGCCTCAGTATATCCCCACCTCCCTTTCCGTCAAGTTGCCTTCACATTTTTCTTGAAAGTTAAAATCCTATATTTACTGAAGTTATTTCCTTATTTATTAGAAACTAAGTTATATTTTAACCGTGCTCATATACTAGCACAGTTATTGTTCTGTTAATTCTCTAATCAAATGATATAGGTTTGAGTGATCTGACATAACCCAACATAACCCATTATCCCGTAACCCTTCTTGGTTGTAATGCATGCTTTTGGAAAATGTGATATTTTCTTCAGGAATGCAATTTTGGATTTTATTTGCAGAGTGATCAGGACTTTTCCAGCCAGAACTGGTTGAGAGACAGTATGATTTGAGAGGTTTTGTGGGGCTGGGGTCCTCTAAGTCTTGAACAACTCAATGCCTGTGCCTCAGCGTCAGTGCCAATATGCTTCATTAAATGTGAAAATAGATGAATTATGAATAGATGACACTTTTCTCTCCCAAAAAATTGTAAGCCCCCTCAGTACCAATACACATAGAAGCTAGCCCATGCAAGTGAATTCTCAGGATTCCCCCATTTCTGTCCCATGTCAAGGCTTCTGTCCCATTTCACTCTATCTTAGCCAGTATGATTTTGCTTTATCGTTACTCTTTGGCTTTAATTTCTTATCTCAGGCCCCTTCCATCTGTGGAATTCACTTTGCCTTTCCTTAGGTGTTTGCACCACAAACTTTCTGTGTAGTTTCTTGTTTGTTCTATCTTTTCCATCCCAGTTCCAAGCACAGTGGAGCTCTCTCAACCAGGCTGATGTTTTCAGCAGTGTCTCTGGTTAGAACAGCCCTGGTCAATCCTTGAGAGGAAATTGACTTAGAAAGACTCTGTCATGGGAGCACACAATGACATTTTTGATCCTGTGGGCTTACTTTCAAAGTCACTATTACTTTTCAATAAGGCTATGCCTCTTCAATCTATATCTGCAAAAGCAATCTATTTATTAGCACAAGCCCAAAGTGGAATTCAATTTATACTGCAGACCTCTAGGCCTTTGGTTCTTTTATAATATTTTTTAAATGTTACTTTATATTCTGGTAGATTCTCCAAGTATGTGTTATCTGTATGTGGGAAGATACTAGTACAGAAGGTAAAGGCACATTAGTTCTTTCAAATCAGTGGCAGGTTGTTCAGGAATGCTTTGTGCCAGTGCACCATATAACAAGTTCTTACTCTGAAATCGTTTGTCTTTATCCTAGCATATCTAACAGCCCCATCAAGTCACAGCCTGGACACATCCTGGGAGACACTGGCTGTGGTGCCATCAGTCCAGGGCTGATAATGCTCATGTTGGCTCAGAGTTGGCAAGTTCAAGGACTACTAGGTCAAACCATGAAACTCCAAAACATTTTAATTTACTTGATTTGCTTTTAAAAAGACAATGAAGAGTTTTGTTTTTTTTTAATTGAAGTCTCTAAGAATTCACATAACATTTTTAGTTGGTTGAATGTTTATGTATTTGGTCAGAATCTTTCAGAAGAGGAAGCTTTCTTAAGAGAAAGCTAGATTTGCCATTATGTGTAACAAAGCTGTTTGCATTTCTAAATGCACAGAAAAGAGAAAACAGCAATCATATTTTATCAACTGAAGGAATCTATCAATTTGTAGAGAAGTAACAGCCATTCGTTCGTATATTTAAAAGATAGCCGGATGAAATAAAATGTCTCTAATTCCCAGAAAATTGTTTTACCAGCCAAGTGTATTTAAGGAGATACTATTTATGTTTGGGAAATATAAATAATAAGGTACAGTTATGTCTACTTTAAAAATAGAATTGCCATTTTGAAAGTAGAAGCTCAGTACTTTTTCATCTCAGTCAATAGAATCGTTGATTTTGATTAAAATGTATTCTTGTGCCAGCCTTAATTGAATAAAACTTTTTAAACTGTATCTATGTTATTTCCTTTACCAAAATTAAATACTTCCAACATCATTGTTCAAATAATTTCCATGTTGAATCAATAGATAATAAAATATAAAAATATATAATGCCACATCTTCTTTACTTGCAGTGATTAGTGCCTTAATTTAAATGTTCAGCTTCATAAAATCATAAGTAGTTTGTTAAATGGCATAGTATATTAAGACTGCAGTCTACATTTTGAAGGTTAATGTTAATTTAAAAAATAGCTATGAAAGAATGTGGGAAATTAAAGAGCATTTAATGGTACTTAATATAAACTCAGTAAATTATGCCAATAAACATTCATCTATTCATGTTAATGTTTTTATATATGCATCCTGCATAAAAATTTTACAAGTTGTGTGATCATTGAAGTGCAATATGTAATGAGCACTTATCATTTATTCAAATATTTGAAGTAATTTTTTATAAATAATAAGCATGGCTTAGTTCTGAAATATAGCTTCACTAATTTTACATTTTGTATGTGTGGGATTTAAAATATTTTTTGGTTTTACTATGTGTTGTGCCTGAGAGAAACCAAACAAGAATATTATATTTTGATGATGTTAGAAAACAATGTCATTCTTTAAAATTCAAGCTCTTGACTGCTTTCGTGGAGGGTAGTGACTTTTCCTGGTTTGCCTCTCATGCACGCATGAGGACAGCAGTAGAAAACGTATCTAAACAGCACTTTCATTAAGAAGCCCTTAACCCAGTTACATTGCTAATACTTTGCGACAGGGTTTTGTGATTGGTTTGTATTGTTAAATCTATTTTAATAATGAACAGTTGGAGGCCCAGAGAGCTGGAAAGCAATGTCACACAGCTAGGCAGCAAAAGAAAAAATTCAAACCTCTGATTGTTCAGATCTGGAGATTGTAGTTACTGGTAATTTTATTCTTTGTGATCTTTTACAACTAAGGTATTTTTGCTATCAAGAACCTCAGCACTAACCTAAAAATGATAAACTGTCATTTCACTATTACAGGGGTGGCAATGTTCTTAATACCCATGGATATTAAGAGTGCTGCTAAAGGATTGTTACACCCTGTCAGCCACAAAAAAGTTTTTGAGTGGAATCTGGACTAAAATATTATTTCTCAATCTGGTTGTTTTTATGTTAGACAGTATTCTGTTCCTTGAAGAAAGTGAGGTTCATAATTATTTATCCCACCATGTCAGTATAACTGAGTGATAAAGAGCTTGTAGTCTAGATTTAGCCAGACCTGGATGTGTATTCTGGTTCTGCTATCTAACAACTGTGTGCTCTAAGGAAGTTACGCATACCTCAGTTACCTTATCTTTATGTTAGGAATAAATCTTAGTACTCAGCTTATGAAGTTATTGTGAGAATTACCACAGAATAATTGGTCAGCTAAAATGCTTAATATAGTGTCTAAAAATATATTAATGTTAAAAATGTTAGCTGTCACCAATATTAGTATTTCCATCAGATTTTTTTTTTGGACAAATATTCCCAGTAAATAGTGTGTAGTCAATGAATAATAGTGAAATTTTACTTGGTCAATTACAAAACAGTTACTTTACCTTCCTCATATAATGTAGACATTATCTCTTTGTACTTGGACATTTAAAAGATCTCTGAGATGTCAGTAGCTCCAGGGATGTTGCTCATTGTTTTAAAGGTCTTCTATAACTCATTAAGAACATTGTGCTCACCTTTGCCCCTAACAGTCTTCCCTGACACAGTGTTTTTGCTACAGTGCACAAAAGTGACCTCATTTCCCCCCATTGGTATCACTGAGAGTAGTGAATGTGATATTATCTGTGCTTGAATGGCTACAGACAACACAGTTGCCTCATCACACAAGTGAGGAATTTCTAGTTTTTCATAAAGTATACGCAGTGCCTGCCTAGCTTTCCAGCTGCCTCTTCAACTTTGCCCTTGCACGTCACAGTGTAAGACTTGCCCCAATCACTCTTTCTGGTTCCTCTGTGCCCTTAGATAGTATTTCCTTCCTCTAGAATGTTAATGGATTTCTTACCCATGAAAATTCAACTCAAAGTTTGTTCTTTCTCTGAAGGTTTTCTCAACTCCTGTCCTCCAGCAAACTTAGGGGAGATGGGAAGGGTCTTTTCTTATAGAAGTTCCCAACAGAGGTGGAGGTAGAGAAAGCCAGATTACCTAGGACACTTTTTGTTTTTAGTATTCATATGCTGTGGGCTTTCCTTCCCTACAATGTAGGAATGAGCACTAAAATGTGTAATATAAAAATTTTCCGAGGTATTTCTAGTGAAACATCCACTACTCCTTACTTCTGTCACCCCATAGAGAAGCACAGATTCTTGATTTCATGGCTCTCATACTACCTACTAGGGTGTAGTCAGGTTGTTTTACAAGTGCTTATTTCTATATTTGTCACCCACCAAACTTTTTGAGGGTTTTCACCTTTTAATTGAAAGAAAGTATAGTGTAAACACCTGATGGAAGTTAATTTGTGCTTTTATTTTGATACACAAATGAATATAATTTAGTACCATGTTGCTTATTTCATTGTCACTTAACTAGATACCTCAATTTATATAAAGAAATGCATATTAATTTTTTTAGATCCAAACAGAAAAACAGTCTAAACATTAAAATACAAATACTTTGTTTCTTAAGAAAGTCCGCCATACTATCATGCATTTTTACTGTATACAGAGCTATGAGGTTGGTTTGCTGGTGTTCTAGATCACCTTAAATTGAGTAAAAAAACTGAATGGATTTGGTTGGAATCTTCTGCAGAAAGATGCACCATTAGCAGCAGGAGTTGGTAGTCTAACAGACTGTCAATAGACACAAGCCCTAATATAGATACCCTAAAATAGCTGAAAAGTTTAGAGTGTTTTAATTTAACAACAAACATCTCCATAGATATGTCACTCAGGAATAACAGAAATAAGATCAATGCATATTTATAATCATTCTAAGTTGTATTAACATGTTAAATTGATTATAATACACTAAAAATAGAATATGCATCAATATGCATTGATACATATTAAATATACATTAAAATATAATGCATTGAACATAGAACTTAGTTAAAATGTTTAAAAAATACGTATTTTAACTCTCTATGTGTTAGAACATAAGTAACATACAGAAAAGTGAGGTAGACATGTGTACATAACATAATGTGATACATGTTGCCATATAAGAATGAACTATTTCTTTTGGCTCAGAAGGGGAGCTACTCATTTGGAGTTGAGTTGTGAAATGCATGAGAGATGATAAATAAGCTGATGCTTAAAGAATGGGTAGCTTTCTGGGTAGCGTTTCACAGGGGTATAATCAGAAGTTCAAAAAGAGAGCCTGAAGTGTTTGGAGAAGTTGAGAATTTCAGTGTTGTTGAATTATAAAGAGGTGAGGATTAGCGATGAGTTGGGAGAATTTGAAAGAGATGGAAAGACTCGACCATCCTGAGGAGGTCTGAAATCAATACTATTGACAACAGGGAATATAGAAAAATATTTAGCAAGGTGTGATTTAATTAATTTGTTTGTTTTGTTAAAATAAAGTACAAAAAACAGACTAGATTTGAAAATTCCCTGAGCACATAAAATCAGTTAAGCCATGTAAGTGATACCTAATTTAGCTTATGTTGCAATGCAAGTGAAACTTAACTTGGGTCATATTTTGTAAATGCCTCTGAAAATCATGAACAAAACCTAAATTATTTTCTGAAAATGGTGTAAGATATAACTACTTTTAACCAACCCTCTGTCATTTGGAGGAACTCTGATGCTATAACCAATATTTATAAAGAATAAACAACCTCTTCATCTTCAGTATATAAATTGTCCTATTACAACATGCCTCTGAGCTTCATTCCACTGTTGGTTTGAAAACTCCCAGTTCATGAACTGTCCAATAAATTCTTACTAAATATAATTTTATTACTGTGATTTTATTTTTGATAGTTTCTGGACTTTGACAGAAACATTTTTTGATCAGAGAAATCCAGTGAATGAACGGAGAGTTGATTTGGCAGAATGAATGGTTAGGTGGCCATGGCAAGAGTTCAGAAAAGTTTTTTTTTTTTTAACAGGTTTATTGTGGTGTGATTCCTGTACGGTAAACTACATATATTTCAGATGTACAATTTGATGAATTTTGATAGATGTATACACCAATGAAACCACCACAATCAAGATAGTTAACATTTCCATCACTCTCTAAGGGGTGCAAGTTTCAAATTCCCAATTTATCCCTCCCTACCCTCTTTACCCACCGGTAACCATAAATTTGTTCTCTATGTCTGTGAGTCTGTTTCTGTTTTGTAGATAAGTTCATTTGTGTCCTTTTTTTTTTTTTAAGATTCTACATATAAGCGATATCATATGGTGTATTTTTCTTTCTCTTTCTGACTTACTTCACTTAGAATGACAATCTCCAGGTGTATCCATGCACATGACATTATTTTATTCTTTTTTATTGCTGAGTAGTATTCCATTGTATAAATATATGACATCTTTTTTATCCAGTCATCTGTTGATGGACATTTGGGTTGTTTCCATCTCTTGGCTATGTAAATAGTACTGTTGTGAACACTGGGGTACATGTGTCTTTTCAAATTATATTTCAGGGAAAGGTTTTTTTAAGGTCTGAAAAGTACTAAAGAGAAATCATACACTAAAAAATTATTTAGGACTGATAGGGGTGGAGCAAACTAAGAGATGGGTCAAACTCCGTATTGGAGATAAGGAAATCCAGATAGGACAGAGATTTGGGCAGAGAAAGGCATGCATCTTGGGACGTGGTAAGCAGGAATAAAATGCCAGTGGGACGTCCAAGTGGAACTGTTCCATAAGCAAAAATATCAACTGAAGATTTAGGAATTTGTTGGAGCAAGAGATTCAGATTTGATCGCTGTCACTCATGGGAATGGATGAGCGCCACCAAGAAAGAACACACAGAATGAATGAAAACAAAAAAGAGGATTATGGACAGGTAGCATACCTTTAGAGAAAAGCAGAGAAAATAGAGTGAACCGATGTTAAAGAGGCCATGTTGGGAAAGGTTAGAAGAGGAATTGGAGAGTTTTGTCCTGTGTGCCAAGGAGAAAGTGTCACGTGTTGCATCAACAGTGTCACGTGTTGGATCAACATTATCACATGTTGCAGAGAAATGGAGTAGAAAAATGTTTATTTCATGGTATGGTGTAGAAGCCACTCATTACTTTAGCTTGACTGCCTTCAGTGGATTAGTAAGTAGGGCCAGTCATCTACAGTGTGCAGATCAAGGAGCAAGTGAGAGATCAGAATATAAACAATGTCAAGTCCTTTTTGTAAAAGTTTGACCATGAATTGGCTCAAGGGGACAGTCAGAATAAGTTAAACTATATGTGGGAATATTCTTTTGATAAATATAGAGTGTTGAGTGATTCTGAAATTAAAATTTTTTCAACAAAATATCTTATTCTGTATCATTCCGCTGTTATAAATAATTTCTGCTTGAGGTAAATGCTGTACTTTTCCTTTGAGTGGATTTGTTTTTTAAAATGAAAATTATAGATTTTTCACCTTTTAAAAATAGTGTCTGCAAAAGCTATTTATTTCTCTTTCCTGGAAGGATCTCTCTTATTCTACTTTAATCTCATTTACCTCAGAAGTTAGACTTCCCAACTTAAATGATGATGAATGATAATTATTCTTAGTGAAACCTCAACTTTGCATCAAGAAGCTAGGCAGCATGGAATAGGGATAAAAATGTTATATTTTAATAATTATGATGAATATGTTGGTACCTTTCTGAATTCAAAAGCCTTGTTCTATCATTTTTGCTTTTGTATCAGTTTTATTAAAGTTTATCTCTAACTCTATATCTTAGTGAATGCATTGTGAAAAATAAGTAAAATGTGGAAACAGTGATTTTTTTTCAGAATTTTTTATCCCCATAGGCTAATTTTAATTACCACTGAACCATGAGTGCTGCAGCTAATGACAATATGGGTTAGTGGCCACAGGACACTGGAAAGCTGTTAGCTAAAAAGCTGTGCTTCAGTGAATACCAGAAAGTTTTTAGATTTTCACATACTAAGAGAATTGCTAAAATAAGGTTAAATCTGTCATAATATCAGTAAAACAGAATTCTTCCAGTATGAATAAACTTAAAGTAGGACTGAGCAATACAAATGTGATAATACAAAAATGAGAAAAAAAGTGTCCAGTGTCCTCTTACATTTCCTTCAAACTTCCCTTCAGTTCTTTCTGCTATGAGTGCACATTCATTTATGAAGATGAGAGGCGGAAGCATCAGCCTTAAGGAAAATCCCTGAAGTGACTTAACATTCAACTCTTGCTGTTTTATAAACCACAATTTATTTTGTCTGGGGGAAATTGCCTTTGATATGTCAAGTTCAGGCTTGTAAAATGATAAGCTAATAAAAATACAAGCTTATATATTATTTGTTTCCTAAGGGGGGTGATTAGGTTTCTTCATTGATTTCAGCTTTAAGGAGGTACCAGGGATTGAACCCGGGACCTCTTGGGTGCTGAGCGTGCTCTCTACCACTTGAGCTATCCCCTTCCCCCTACAGGCTTATATATTAAAAATTGAAAAATATAAGTATTAGAATCTACAAGTCGTTTGTGAAAGTTCTGTCCTTTACCACAACAAGATATTTTAATGATGAATATTGACTTAGAAGCTCTCCCAGTTTTTAAAAATCTATTTACATGTTCAAAAGGGCTAATTCCCAAAGGCAGCTGTGTACACACACACGTACGCAAAGACACGCAAACAATGTACAGGTGCACAGGTGCAAATTACGATACTTTTCCAGCCTGCTATACTTAAAAAACACAGATACATGTCAGTCTAGTCCAGAAAGAAACCACAGGAAGTTCTACAGCACCACATAGGGTCCCTTGATTAAAAAAATATTGTGCTAACGACTAATATTTTCTCTTGCAGATTTCAAAGACCTCTCATTGTATCCTCAGAGTAACTCTGAAGGTATATAGGTCTATAGGACCCCTCTATAAAGAAAAAAAGTACTTTAGAAGGGTTGTGACTTTTCCATGGTTATGGGAAGAATTCCTTCCCTTTTTTTGGAGGGAGGGATTAGGTTTATTTATTTACTTATTTTTCACAGCGGTACCAGGGATTGAACCCACGACCTCGTGCATGCTAAGCACGCACTTTACCACTGAGCTATACCCTTCCCCCTAGTATATGCCATATCATTATATTAAAATTGATTTTTCTGATTCCTGATGTATTTTTATTTACCAGTATGAAAGAACAGTTGAGTGCAGGATCTTTGTAACCAGAAGTCCTGGGTTAAAATTGTTTTCATCATTTATTAGCTTAGTTAAGTTACTAGTGGATGTTTAATGTAGAATGGAAAATAATAATGATACTCAGATATAGTTTGGGCTGCATGACATAACATTTGTTTGGCATTTCGATTTTGCCAGGACAGGTAAACACCTATAGTATTAAATATTACTATTCCCAAGTAATTTACATGTATCTATTAAAATAAGTTGTCTCCAAATTCATGATCTAATGAAGAGAACCATGTGGTTTTCAAAGACTAATTGCATTTTGTACTATTCTACCATTAGATAGTACATAGACACATGTAAGACTAACCCAGAAGGAAGCCAGGAGAAATTTCAGTAAATAGTTTTTGAATTTAATGCTGTCTCCACTATTTGTATGCTATATTATGTTGGCTATAGATATCCATACCCAGGATAGAAGTTCTGATACAATTCTTGATCATTTTTGCCTGTACTGCAGGCAGCTGTTGCTATGGTTAATTTCCTTCTTAGATCTCTACTGTATAATAATTATTATAATAATGATGATGACAACAATAGTGACAAATATTCATTGAGCATCTGTCAAATATCAAGCACTCTGTTAGGAATTTTGATATATACCAAGTAATTTAATCATTGGAGGAAATTATGGGGTGCAAGTATCATTATGATATTTTACAAACAAAGAATTTGAGGCTCTGCAATGTTAAATACCCTACCCAGGGTCATACAGTACAATTGATACTATTTCATCCCCAGGGTTAGAACTGTTACTCTAACTGTGTTGTGATACTGTATGAGGTAGGAATTGGAAGAGAGGGCAGATTTTCCCCAAATCTGACTTTAAGAAATAGGGACAGTGATCTGGTCTTAGCTCCTCAACCGCCTATATAGTTTCTAACTGACCAGCTTGTAAATTTTTCCAAGCTGATTTAAATAATTAGCAGGCATTATACTGAAAGTCATTGTCGAGCTCAAAATCCCAACTTCTTTTATTTGTGGCTTAGACTTTGTGAGTCACGAAGACTGTGAATCCCCTCATGACCAACAATTTCATTAAGTAGAATTATTTCTAACCTCATAGTACTGGGTGAAATCCATTTAAAGAAATTGGTTTATGAAACAAGGTAATTAAGTCCAGTATTAATGAAGAAAAATGGAATGGCTCTGTATACACCAGAATTTTTAAACTGGTGATCTCTCTTAGACTGGGAGGAAAAATACTAAGGTGGCAGTTGGTGAGCAATCTGAAGAAGTAATTAAAATACATATCAATTAAGGGTAGTGAAACTATCCTGTATGATAGCATAATGTGGGTGCATGTCATTATACAATTGTCAAAATGTGTGGAATGTACAACACAAATAGTGAACTCTAAACTATGGACTGTAGTTAATAATAATGTATCAATATTGGTTCATCAATTCTAACAAATGAGCCACATTATGTTAGTCATCTTGGGCTGCCATAACAAAATACTGGATGTCTTGGTGTCAGAGATTTATTTTCTCACAGCTCTGGAAGGTGGAGGTCAGAGATCAGAGTGTCAGCATAGGTTCTGGAGAGAGCTCTCTTTCTGATTTGCAGATTACTGCATTTTCGCTGGGCCCTCACATGGCAGAGAAAGAGTTCTGGTATCTCTTCTTCTTCTCTGAGGGCACTAATCCCATCATGAGAGCCCCGCTCCTCATGACCTCATCTAAACCTAATCATCCTTAGAAGGCAGCATCTATAAATACCATGACATTGAGGCTTAGGGATTCTACATGAGATTCAAGGGGCACGTAATACAGTTCACTGTGTACATTAATACAAGATGTTAATAATGGGAAATTGTGCAGGTGTGTGTTTCAGGGAGTGATATTTGGTAATACTCTACTTTCTGCTTAATTATTCTTTAAACCTAAATCTGCTCTGAAAAATAAATTCCATTAATCTAAAAACTTGAAATATATATTCTAGGAGACAGGAAGAGTTAAACAAACACGTGTAAATTGCATACAAGAAGTGGTAATTTATAATCCCTATACTGAACTTTATAAAACAATATTATTTCAAGTATTTTGGTTTTTTTTTTCTGTCATTAGACCATTTGTTCCCATTTTGAAGCTATAACAAGACCCTCAAAAATGTTTGTATGGAAGGGAATTGAAAAATATCAGCAATTCTTTTACCTAAAATTCCAATAATCTAGTGAAATTGGCCTTGCCAATTTTGAAGTAACTACAAGGAAAGATTTCAATGCCATAATTTAAGTGAGTGTCATAAACTAGATTTTAGTTGAGTAACAAAACGATTTAACTTTGCTTGAAGAACAATTTGCACAAAAATGAGGATACTATTTACATAAGTGACTGGTTTGCTTGTGCTAAAGAGAATTTATCAGAATTCTCTGGCAGATTCAGTGTTGCTTTCCTAATTTATTTACTGTACTTCAGATTAAAGGATTTCAGAAGTAACACAAGGAGGTTGTAAATATTTAAAAGATGGATACTTAGATCAGCAATTCCTAAGGTTCTCTCTGTTTAAAATTTATCTTTCTCTTACACTTAAAATGAAGAGTGGGATTGTTCATAAATATTCATTTCATGAATATCGTTCCGCAGCTCTCTTCCTACAGCGGAAGCCACCTGCTCTGAGCAGCCTTGGAGTGCAAAGTGTATTAGAGGGAATTGGCAAATGCCAGAAGGCGGTGGTGCCAAGTGTTGGATGCCTTCTCAAGCTCCCTCCTCCACACAGCAACTCCCAAGGCACCTGGGCAGTGAACAGTGAGAGAAGTGATGGCTGCTGGGCCACTGTATAATGATCTACCCTCTAAAGTGCTTTTACAGACTAAGACTGACTAAAACATTTCTATATTCTTTGGGAAGAAGAGTGGCTAAAAAATAAATATTAGCTTCAGAAATTTTGAGTGGTAAGTTACATAGTTCTAGTTCTCTTGTTTTGTTTGTATTTGTTTTAAGATAAAAATGAGTTTAAGCCTGTCCAAAGTGAGAGATAATTTTAATGTAAAAATTCCAAATTGAATATTGTCATTCATCTAGTTTATTAGGCTTTTTTGTATTTCAGTTTTTCACTTTTTTCTATATTGGTCATTCTATCTTAATTCTGTATGTTGAGTCTTTTTAGGAGACTGCATGATTTGTCTAAGGGATTCTGCATAGGTAACAAATCATTACATCACATAATTGACTGTATAATGCCTCTGAGAGAGAGTATTCTATAGAGGAATGAACATGGGATGAAGTCGCCATATCTGGACCCCATTTCTAGCTCTGTCACCCTCTTAGGTGTGTGACTTGGGTTAAAATTTTAGTTCTCAAACAACTGTTTACATGATACCTGAAACATAATCACTGGTAAATAGATTCTTCATTGAGTCATTTTGAAGAATACATGAACTTGCATGTTTTAGATCTTTGTGAACAATAAAATGGTATATAAAGATTAGTAAATATGCAGATAATTGCAGTATTTGACTGGTAGTCAATGGCAGGAGCCATGGTTATTTTTAATTTGAAACAGTCTAGAGTTAAAAATTTCAACCCTCCTCTTCATTTAAGATAAACCCACTAGAGTGGGGCCATCAGGACTCTTTAGGGAAAACTACGCTGTTCTCTTTTCATCCACTTTCCACCTCAGTCCTGACAGACTTCCTGACTCTGGTCAAGGTAAGGAAGTCTGTTTGACCTCTGTTTTATAAGCTGGAGATCAATAGACAAAAATACAGAACATGTATTTTGTTCTGGTTAAAGATGTTCAGATTTTTTTGAGGCCATTATTACATCTTAAAGCCTAGCTTTTCAAAGAGCTATATTTCAAAATGGCATTAGTAAATAAAAAAAATCATCATATGTTACATTTATGTATTTTAATGTTTGTGAGAAAATGTTGTATAATCATTTTGAAATATGAGAATGAAGAGAAAATGATAATTAGATAAAACCTATTCTGGGCTTACAGATTTCAGTGGTATTTTTAATATCAACCTGTTTTGTAATTAAATACCCCCAAATTGTTGTGTGCATAATCTTAAACATGATCTTAGTTTATGTATTTTAAGGTAAATTAGTTGGCTACATGGCACATCAATAGTTAGACATTTAATGGAATATATCTTTTTTTTAGATATTATTTATACAACACATTTTTTATTAAAGCTTAGTTGTGACTTTAATATCATTGTTACAAAGTTGTAGGACTATTCAGATTTCCTCAGACTTTGCTGGGTGAGTTTTCTGTATTTGGTAATTATGAGTGGTTTAGGCTGTGTATGGCAGGTGACATCACATTAGATGCAGCTCAGGAATTGAGAGCCTGCTCAGAGGCATAGTGGGATTTAAGAGTCTTCCTCAGTGGATGTCCCAGAGAAGCTACAACTGAACACTAATGCTTCCATTTTAATGCAAGAGCATAAACCTCTGGAAACTGACAAGTCTTTAGAGAGATCCAAAGTGAGATTTTATGCCTTAGAAAGAGTCAAAATGTAATACTATACCTCGAAAGAGAGGTTCAGACAGTATTTTTAATTAAAGGGATGATGTAGAGGATTGTTTATTCCAGATTGTTGGTTCAGTGATCGCTCGCTTCCTTTCAGGATATTGTTTGGTGTGCAGTGATGAGCTAACCTCTGCCCAGACTATCTGCTATAGATCTTGCCAGTGCCAGAGGAAACAGATACACAGTTACCATGAGGAGTCCACAGAGCGCACAGGCAGTCATATGTGTTGGTCAGCCTGTTAAACTATCACACCAGGGGGAAATTGACTACCAAAAGCTGATATCAACCAGAAGCCATTATCTGGGAGCTACCAGCATCCTTAGTAGCAATGCATCTTCTGGGTCAATCTTTTGAGTAATGGCAGCAGAATTCTAGGAAGCAAGCTCATGATAGTAGCAGAAAATTTTGCTATAGAGCTTTAGAAAACAAAGGCAACCAGAATCCCTGAAAACTGGTACAGAATTAGCCTCCCTGCATATTTGTTTGGGCTTTTAAGGTCAGGTGTAGTTCAATTAGCAGAGAGCAGTTATGCAAAGAGCTTTTAGATGAATCTCATTGTGGACTTTAATCAATCAATAATCATTTTTCCTCAGAGAAATCATGTGAGGGATATATATGGATATATATATATATTTTATATATATATAGTTTATCCATATATACAGTTTAACCATATCTATATATCTATATATCTATCTATATCTATCTATCTATATATATATCTATATCTATCTATCTATCTATCTATCTATCTATCTATCTATCTATCTATCTATCTATCTAAAATGTATATAGTTTAATCATATTTGTTATCATGTTGACCAGCAATGACTGTGAAAGTTCTAAGGAATGTCACCAAGGGAGAAAAATGTGAAGGAGTGATTTGGAAGGAGTTGAATTTTCTTCTCAGCTGTGAGATTCTGACAAAATTAAAGGAGAGCTGTAAAACTTCTCTTTAGAGGATGTCATGGGATCCTAGTGGACTATGGTACCATTATTTTGTCAGGGACTAATCAGAATCCATTTTTGTCTAAAATGCAAAAAAATATGGCCTGAGACTTGTTTGTTAATCACTGTGTTTTATTTTCAGTGTCAGTTTTCAAGATATTATTTATGTGTGCTGCTGACTGTACAGCATAGTTTGAATAGTGACCTTCTGAATTTGTTCATATTTTTCTCATTTTGATAGTATCTGTATTTTACAAAATGAAAAACTATTCCTAAAAAACGGTACTCTTCTTTCAATTCAATATTTTAGCTGTTTTGCTGTATCTTAAATTACTTGTTGCTGTGCTCTATATTATGTCATCTTTTCTTTGTAAAAGATTTCAGTTGATATTTGTCAGATATTTTGTATGTCTTTCTTGGATTTAATAAGCTGTTTTCCCTTTTGATGCAATACATTGGGTCTGGTTCCAAAATCCTTTTCTGCTATCTTTTATCATGGCTGGGATATTACTAATTCACACAATGAAAGTGGGTTTATATAGAAGCCTAGATTTAGCTATGGATTGATTGAATGCCGTTTTGATAAATGCAATTCTGATCGCAAATAGTCAGATATCTTCTATTCCACACTCAGAAAATTTTAATTTATAGAAGACTGACATAAGACCATTTTGTAAATCATTTTCTGAAGTTCTTAAATATTCACAGAGTCAGCAGTAGCATGAATTTGTAAGACTCAAAACTACTTAAAAATCAAGTTTTTCCTAAATTGCATTCTTATTATCAGGGAAAATAGTAGGTAGTAGGTAAAAAAAACTCCACTTTAGGGAATGTCCTCCATCCCCTATAGTCTGGGATTATACAAAGAGTAGTTGATGCAACAAACATTTAGTCCTTTTACTGTCAGAAATCCTGTTTTTTTCTGTACTCTTGCCTCAATATTTAACATTATGTTTAGCTTTTTGATGAAACATGTTGGAATCATTAACTGTTTCTTCACTGATTACAGCTTTAGTCATGAGCTTCAAGAAAATTCAGTCCACATAACATAGTTTCATTAGTTTTATCTTATATACAATACATAGAAAGTTATTCGTACAAAATTTTTATATATCCTGATCTGGTACCTTGAGAGCTCTTGTAACCTGGAAAACTGCTTTAGCTGCAGGGGCAACACTGATTAGCCTGGCAGGGCATGAGAAGGTAAAGTATGAGAGTCTGGCTGTTATTTTGACGTCTGCTGCATCTTTGTACAGAAGACAGTTATGTAGGTCCTCTGGACAGTGCCTGGTGACATTGACCAATTTCAGTTGCCAATAGTGAGCAATCTTATGAAGGTCTGACCAATCTCAAAAAGAAAGGATGTCTGTCAAGGATGGAAATGCCAGGAAAATAGCTCAGTCTCTGATGAAAGACTCCGATCACCCCTTCTGCAGCAGCAGCAGTGAGGAGCATCCCTGTATATATTGTACTGCACATTAGCTGCCCTTTGGTGAATGTCTAAATAGTACTAAGGCCTAGTCTTACCCTTTTAGATGGTTTATAAATCAAGAAGGTGAAGTGGATACCAATTGTAGACTATGACAAAAGTCTTCAGGAGACTATCAAACATCTGAGTATCTTTCTGTAAAGACCATCGTGGCAGGGTCAGGGCTGAATGAACCCACTGGTATTCCAGTTGTTTATGAATTAGACACGAATTTGAAATACACCAAACCCATGCATTTCCAGGGGAACCAAGTAACTTTGTGTACAGCCATGGAAACCGTAGCTGCTCAGTACAGTCTAGAAGTTAAGGGTCAGGAAGACCACTAGCGTGAAGAAATTTCTTTCTACCCACTGCACCATTCCTATCATACCTCTCCCTTTATGGGTCGCATTGACTACATCTGTAAGAATCTCAAGTTAGAGCAACAGATGAGAGAGTAGAAATTCCCGTTCTCATTTCTTACCTACTTTGACTAATTTTTGTCTTCTATATGTATTCCTCTCAGTGAACCTGGTTAGAATTTCTTCGGTCATCATTCTTTATAGTTTAAGGCTTTTGGTAGTGGTTAATTTACCATGGATCTTGCTTGAGTGAAGATAGAGAATAAATGAGACATGAGGATTAAGTGAGTGTAAGTTTATTCCTAGCAGTCAGCCCTTCTTTGCACCAACAGCCCCAGGGACCATTAGCATTCTAGGGAAATAGAAGAAAAACATAAACTGTACTGCAAATGAAAAACAAAACAAAACAAAGCCACGTTTCCATGACCTTAACCCAAGAGGAGTCTGGGATCAAATCTGAGTGTTTACCTGCTGGTTTTACTGTTTGTTTGTTTGTTTGTTTTTAATCTGTGTATATAATTAAAAGGAATAGAAAATTTTTTCAGGATTTCTACTGCCAGTTAAAATAATGTAGTCATAAAAAATTTCAAATCATTTCTTACTCTACTGTGATTTAAGCCCCCTGACGTCTAAGTGGTAGGAGGAGCACATCCTATTGTGTATTTCAGAAATCCGTCTCCCTTACTGTTGTATGGAAGGTGAAAGGCCCTTAGTACTTTTGGCAGTGTCCACTGACGTCACCTTGTAAAGCCATATTCTAGTTCCTTGGCTTTTCCACCCGGGTCTGAGGCCAGTTTTAGTGTAACTGTCTGTACCTGTCCCCCCGCTTTTTTGGCTATAGTAGTATGCGCTATGATTTAGAAGTTACATGCGATGACATACATTGTGTACTATTTTATATATTTATTTTATCTTTGCATTCTTAAAAATGCACGCTTTTATTAGAGTTACAGATTAACGTGCGTATGAGACAGATATTTTCAGGGCTTAATACATTTATGACACTAATAAATATTTAGAATAAGAAGCATCAAAGGAGAAGAGGTAAGGGAAAAGGTTCCATTACTTCTTGCTATCACTTTTTTTTTTTTTTTTTTTTTGCCCTGGTTTGTACTGTCTCTTCCTATCTGTGGAACCACTATCACCAAGGGCCTTACAAAATAGGCAGAAATCTAGGTGTGTTTATGAACATTCGTTCACAACACCATCATTGCTTTAGAAGAATCTGTACTCTCCTTGGATTCTTCTTAAATCTTTTGTTTTCTAGGTTTCATCCACGGACTTTTTGGAGCCCCAGACCTGTCCCATTGTTCTCTCATTTTTCCTGGTCTCCTGGGGGTTTCTCTCTTTACTTGTTACCTGCTTTTTTCATATTTCTCTACCTGTATGTCATGATGTTCTTTGTGGTCTTTTTTTCTTGGATAATCTGAAGGACATCAGTTTTCCTTAATACATATATAGACATCAGAGACAAAGGAAGAGGTTGAGCCCTTCTCTAAACATTCAGTTCATTTCATGCGAAAGGTAATATAAATGCTTAAGTTGAATTTTTGAATATTCAAAGTGAGTCCTGAAGCTGAATTTGGGATGTGAACACACAAAGTGGGAAGGTTTTTCCCCAACTGCTTACAATAATGGGAAGATTTTGTTTTTATTTTTCCCCCTGAGATTTGGAATGGGGCAAAGAATAGAAGAGAGGTAAGGGAGGAGAAAAGATGAAAGGCATGAGAAAGAAAGATAAAAAAAAGCCAAAGACTTTCAAAATTAAGGATAAATATTACTCAGTTTTAAGTTGCTTGTTTTCTAGTACTGAATCACACCTTTTGGCTAAAAGATACATAAACACACATAAAAATCTTGAAAAGGGGTGGATGGTGGGTCTGTAGTGGGGGGGGTGGTAATTTTTTGTGTCTATCAAATAAAGTGTTGGTGTTTTACACCTGGTTGAATCCAAAGGCAAAAACAAATAATAATAATTTAGGCTAGAGAAGGAAGAAGTAGGTTCAAGGGCTTGGAATGAGTTTTAGGACAGTATTTTCTGGATCTTACAGTGGAGGAAGATCCCAGCAGATAGTTGTGGTAGTTAATTTTCAAGATTGTACCTTTTTCTTCAGTGAACATACATCCTAATATTATCATTCTTATATATTCCCTTACAAATTGAATCAGAGCTATTTCTGTGTAACAAATAAAATAGGTTAGAAATGCTGTGAAGCTGTCTGAGATACCTTCAGCCATCTGACTGCAACTGCATGAGAGACCTTAATTAGAAGTCACACAGATGAAGCCTGTCAACCCACAGAGCTGTGAGAGACAGTAATACATCGTGTCAATTTTTTAGACACTAGATTTATTAGACATTAAGTTTTGGGCTGATTTGTTGCACAAATAGATAATTGTAGCTCACTCCTTTACCAGTTTACTTATGAGACCGTATTTTCTCTTTGTTGATCATTTCTAACTCATTCAGCAAGCATTTATTAACTGTCATATACTGTAACAGGCTCTTGGTATAATAGGATAAATAAAACATCATGCCATATTCCTCCATATTCCTCCTGCTTATATATGATGCACCCTCAATTATATAATTCCTTCTCTTAAGAACCTTTAAGAGGAAAATTATTAAATATTTAAGTATTTGTTATTGGCACAGTAAGCTACTCTTCTGAAATAAATTGATTAGACCCCTTTTTTCAAATTACCTATTGAAAAACTTTAAAAATAATAATGCACTAGGAAAATGTAGTAGATTGAATCTTTGTATCACCTCGTGGTGGGAGAGGCTTTAATAATCAAAATGCAAAACCATAAATATAAATAGAAAGATTTAAATATTTGACACCATAAAATTAAAAAAAAAAAACTTTATTGTGTCAAAAGACACCATAAACAGAGTAAACCAACAAGCAGTGATAAATTGGGGGAAAATAATTGTATATATACATATTTATGAGACAAAGAAAATGTTTAAAATCTTTCAAATTTAAACAACTCTTAGATTTTAATAATCAAAGTCAAATAATCCAGTATAAAAATAGCCAAGAGATACAGAAATGTAATTCATGAAATAAAAAATGAAAATGAGAAATAAACATATAATAATATATTTAAACTCACTTATAGAAAACATCTCTTAAGTTAGTTTAATGTGAAGTACAGGCAGTCTCTTACACAGCTTGGTTTTCAGGGGTAGAGAAGGGAAGGCATGTGAATTGCTAAAATCTTTTGTCGGTTAAAATTCTACCAGTTCCACAGTTGAGACTATTAAGAGGAAAAAAATCATCAGTAAATAAGGATATATGTACCATAGTTACTGCTGTGTTTTTTCAAACAACATGACAGAATGTCAGTAACATAGTAATTAAATAAATTATATCAGTACTGTATAGTAACATTCAGCTGTTCACATGAATGTGTTTTAGCCATAATTATTAACTTGGAAAAATGTTCACATTTTGAAATGGGAAAAAGCAAATTGCAGGGCAATTATGTTATCATTCATTTTCAGTGGTTAAAAACTAAAGAGAAATAAGAGAAGCAGAAAATGTATATGTAAAAAGTTTGTATAAATATTTATATATGCTGATCTAGCACAGGGAATTTATGTAAAATTATAAATATAATTCTTAGCATTAATTAACTTAGGGGTAAAAAATTATAGAGATTAGAAAGATGCTCAGTTTTTTCTCTTGTGTACCTGTAATATTTAAATGCCTTGTTTCTGTAATTTTAAATATGTTTTAATATCATTTGAACCAACAATTCCACTTCTCAGAAGCCATCCTAAGAAAATAATTGAAAATCCAGGGGAAAAGTGTAAAGAAAATATCTTTATGTATGTAACAAATAACTAGTAAGTTAGAAACATCCCAAAAATCCAGTCAAAGGGGACTGAAAATCATGTTGCAGTCCTCAGTCTGATTTTTCATGTATATTAAAATTGTGCCTTTTAAAGAGCTTGTAATGATCTTGGATAATGGTTATAATATGACGTGGAAAAAGGAGGATAACCCCTGCATGCAAGTGATAATCTTAACAATGCTTAGAACACCCACACTTGTACACACTTATGTGTAAACACAAACACATACGTACACACAAATGGAAGGGAAACAATCTGGAAGGAAACAATTGTGATGAAATATGCTAGGAGTAGAAGTGACATTATTTTTCTATCACTTTTTAAGCCTTCCCATAATTTGTGAAATTTTTATAATAAACATCTTGTGATTTTATAATGTCTCAAAAGAAAATGTCATAACCAACATGAACTCACCAGAATGACTCAGGAATTGTTTAAAATTTTAAATGAGTCTTAGTTGATTATCCTTCCAATCAAGGTAAAACTTTGTTTTTGATGTCTATGTAAAGGAGTTAATTGTCTCAGGTGCTTATACACCATGCTTATCATGCAGAAAACAAAATTAAACACACACAAAAAATCCCATAAGGTTTGTTTTCAGTGTGCTGAGTACAGAGAAAATCCTGAACTCTAAAACTCAATGAAGAAAGAATCATTTGATTCACTGCTTAAATTTTAAAAACATAATTCAAGAAATAATTTGTGAAGGTAGAATTTCTGTAGAAGTGAAAAGAGCAAATTCAAGGCAGCAGAACAGGTTATCACTGGTGAAATAAATCAAGCAGCAAATATTTCCACTTTCCAGCTGGTGGTATGAGTCCTTCAGACCTTATTTAATACAGCTTAATTTTAACTCAACCAAATATTTGAGTAATCGGAAAATTTCATTTAATGAAACCAGTTTCTCTTCCAATAAGGTATCACTAATAGCTTAGTTTTCACAGTGATATAACAAGTACAACTTCCTCTAGACATTCAAAACTGCGGCTTGAACAGCCATGGACATTAAAATGAAAAGGAGAGAGACAGAGAGAGAGAGTGGGGTGGGGAGGGGGAAGAGGGAGAAGTGGGGGCAGAGGGACTGAGGGTGGTGGGGTCAGGAAGGTGGAGAGATAAAGAGGGAGAGAAAAGACAAAAAGAGGAAGGAAGAAGGGAAGGGAGGGAGGAAAAGGAAGGGAGAAAAAAAAGATATGTGAACATACTATAAATCAAATTTTTCCAAATAAAATTTTTCAAAGTTATAGAGTAAATTGACCACTTTTTTCTGCAAAGCTTGTATTTTGGGGAAAAAATAAGGAAAAGGTAATCACCGTTAAGTAAATGTTTAACCTTGTATTCTTCTGCTTGTGAACTAACGTCAGAAAGGTGCAGATAAGTTTTTGATGGGAGACTTTATTATTGCTGCCCAGATCTCAGAATTTAGAAGGATATAGCTAGAGATTTCAAATGTGTACACAATCCACCTCATGAACCAGTAACCTAGCATATATAGTATGCAATACCTTCTTCTGTGGGTTAGGCAGGACAATTTAAACCTTTTGAAGAAATTCAAAGAGGAAATTTTAAAATGGCCATTAATTTTCAGAGAACATAATAACATACCTTATTAAGTATTCCACATAAGGAATATGGGTAAAGTATGAATAATATGCTAGTTATTACTAGAAAAATATGTTAAAATAAAAGCAGTAAAAATAAAATGTAAGCACCAGAGAAAAAGAACAAAAATATTGATCTGCCGACGACTATTACTCATAGGAAGCCCAGTTTTTATATTTGGATCAGTTTCTTGTATAGTATTCCCATTTTAAATGGATTTGTCTTTTTTCATTTAGGTTCACAAGTCCATTCAATGCTTTCATGATGTGATAAGTAGTAAAGAGCAATATTTTTATGCATTAGATCATCTATATTGATGCCAATTTTATTTTTATAAAGCCAAGCATGGTGCTTAGCTATTAAAGAAAATAGGTGTTAGTGGCAAAATTTCTGATGAGTCTATACCAGGCTGTCTACATTTAATATTCACTGCTAGTGTTTACAGTTTCAAGTTTAGTAGGGACATTATTTACTATAAAATTATGATATGTAGTGATATTTCACACGTATTATTAGAATCATATGAAATTGCCATTTTCAAAAGATATAAATGTTGAGTATAGTGAATTTATATGGTTTAACCCAATCTTTTATTTCTCACAAAATCTCAAATTTGCCTTTACATGCACTGTGAGTAGTAAAGTTAGGCACATTTAGAACAACACTTTTTACTTTTTCTAATGCGGGGCTAATTTAATCATACAAAGCTTATGTAGTCTTTGTAGAAAAGAAATGCCTACTTTTTACTCTAGAAATTTGAAAAATTTTACTTGGACAATTTGGTTCACAGTAAAGAAACCAGATAGTTTGTTTACTCATATGTTTAAAATGTTGACAAATTTACATTGCATACAAAATGCAGCAACAAATTGATGTCCAGAGTTGCTCTGAGCGTTATCATGTGTTCAGTAAAGAAACCAAAGGGCCTGATAGAACCCTACAAAAGAAGGCGTCTGTTTAGAGGCAAATATTTGTCCTCCCTTTGGAACCTTTAATTATTTAACATATTGAAGTTATCATAATTTGCTGTCATCTTCACTCAGTTTTTTTTTTGGTGAAGTGTAACATAAATAGGACTTGAGTTTTTAAAAATAGATTGTATGGTTGATTGTGTGTGCATTCCTTCCTTCCTTCATTCATCCTATTAATGAACCTTAGTTCCTGAATGTTTGATCTCGTCTGTAGTGACGGGGTCTTTACAGATCCGTGTGAGTCAGTTTTTGGTCACTGAGGAAGCTGTAAAACTCATGGATGACCATGGCCAACAAAGCTCTCTTCACTTTTGCAACAAATAGTTTTAAATTTGATTTCCAATTAATTGAAGATGTATTCTATTAATTGAAGTCAGCTAATAGAAGATGTAAAACAGAGAACCAGAAATATAAGCTAAGTGCTCTACTAATGAGGTGTCAGAAGAGAGGTGATTATTCCCAATTATTATTTAATATTTGTAAAGCAACCTCTTTTGAGATATTAACAGTGTATATTGAGACCTATAAAATGGTAAGCATATAAATCATCTGGTTTATTAAATCAATGCTGATGTTTAGTCCAGATAATTTAAACCCTTAGAATAATTTTTCAGATCGATTGCATTTTATTCATTTTACGCTGTGTAAACTCAGAGAGAATTATACTCTAAGAATCTGCCACTTGATGCTATACATTTTAAAAAGAGTTTATAGCATAATGAGTGAATGAAATATTTCCCTTTGTTGTCATATTTGAATTCTCATTTTAAAATTAATTTTAAATATGTTTCACAGTCCAGTGAATGTAACAATAATACAGATTGTTATTCTACAATTACACTATTCCATAACAGCTTCACTTCAGGTTTCTCTAACAGGAGTCACATGTATTAAAAAAACAGCTGACTTCTTTAAGCTTGCCATTAAAATATTTGGAATGTCTTCCCCAGTGGAGCTGAAAATCTATATGGTGTAGAAGCACCTGAGAGATTTCTTTTATTTGGAACTCCCAATATATAGAGGACATGACCCCAGTATTGAACAGTTTGCCTTTTACAGAGAGAGTAAATATGAATACCAATAGCCGTAAAGACTACCTTCAGGTCAGCAGAGGGTGGCGTGACAAATAAGATGAATGAGCTCAGGGTTTTAACATGTTTATCTGCAAAACCTTTTCGGGGAGTCATTATGTCCTTGTACATGCCACTAACCTTTATTTCCAACCTCAGTTAATGGGATTTATTTCTTCATGGGTTTTACCCTGGCACTGGACTAAGTTCCTCTATTTGCTTATTGTTTACAATCTGTTGTCTTGTTTCTGGCAGATTCTGCTACAACCCCAAACCTCCAGTTTAGTTGGTAGAAATAAATTATGCATATCAGTACATGCTGACTAAATTATTCTTTATTCAAGCGAGGATTTTGACCTTAAACATGTGCTGTTCAACTTTGGTAAACCTCAGAAAGATTTTTTTTTTTTTTTTGCTTATATTAAAGTAGACCTAAATTCCGTAGTCTGTTCATTATTTTCCAAGAGTCTTATACTCACCCCATGTGAGTGTAAGACTTTTAACTTCTTTTATCCCTTTCCATTGAACACTCCATGCCCTCCTATTTGGTCTAATTCTGGACTTTTGATCCATATCATGGCACCTCTTGAAGGCTGTTGGACTGTTTGGCAAGGTCCCTGGAGCAGTGGTTTACAGATTGTATGGTTTCACCATTATTAGGTTATCAGATTAATTTAATGGGCCTTAAATAGTTTTTGAAATTAAAATGGAAAAGAATAGGCTATAAGATTGAATTTGATAGTCCTTACATTTGCAGTGTAGGTGTAAGAACTATGAGATTTTCATTGTGTGTGTGTGTGGTTGTGGTAAGTGTATTAATTACTCTGGTTTGTGTTTGAGAAGTTTTAAAGCCTAGAGCAGGGTTTCTTAGGCTAGAGTCATCAAATAGACCATTTAAAAGGTAGATGGTAATGATGATATTAATAACAATACTGTGGACATCATTGTTTACTTAGATTGACTTTTGTAATATATATGTTCAAACATGCAACAAATATGTGTAAAGATTAGGAATAAATTTATTATTCATTTTACTCTTATATGACTAAAAGTTTGTAAACTAAAGTAATAAAATTTAGACTAATAGCATTAATGTGGCATACATAACTCTTTTCTTGAATTTAAACTGGCCAGGTGAGGTTTAATAATGTAAAGATTTATTGGCATCTTTTGATTTCCATTTCCTATTGATTTTATCTTTTAATTTTGAGAATGTTGCATTATCCCTGAATCTCTGTCCAGGGCTTTGTAGCTGTTCTGCTTACCATGACACTTCCTGCTGATGAACTGCTGCAGCCGGAATGCTCCTGAAAGGGCAGCTGCTCTCTGTGACTCCCAGTTTGCACACGACACTTACTGCACTTGTGAGGGCCACTCTGTTTATGCGGGTTTAACGTGCTTATGCACTCTGTACCTCTACGGTGTCTCCATTCTGTGATCACTTTTTTCTATTAAACTCTTGAAAAATGTCTGTTTTGTATCATTTCTTAACTTTGACTTCATTTGACTCTCCTTGAGAGCAAATTCAGTAAAGACAAAAAACAAAGATAATACAGGCAATAAAATTCTAGGTCAAAACTAAGGTGAAAAATGGTCACAGGATGGTAGAAGACATGATTAAATTTAGCTCCTTTTTCACTTCTCTTTGAAAGGAAAAACACAAAGTTTAAAACTTATCGTAGAACTTCCCAGAGTATATTCATGGAGCTCAAGAAGTCCTTAGACCCCAGTGTGGAGAATTTTCCCTGGAAAATTTCTCCAACTTTTTGGACTGCAGGTGTGTGTGTGTGTGTGTGTGTGTGTGTATGTGTGTGAATCACATACATAAAAATAATCTGTGACAATGAAAATATTGAAAGAAACAAAATGGTGATAATGCATGAATTTATGTGTTCAAAATTAACAATACCATCAATTGTCCTAAAATATATTAACCAATAAAAAAAATTAAAAAAAACATCACTACCAACACAAGATAGCAGTTATGATGCTTGTAATAAAATGTTCTTTTAAAAATTTATTAGAATCTAAATAATTTGTAATAACATATGTACACAGTGGACTTTGTAAAATGGTTAAGTATTATACGGAGGATACTAAATTGCAATGCTAAGTAAACTCTACTCCCTAATTTTAATTTGTGAATGCCAAACCTACTAATACTTTGAGCACATTACTAGTTTAGCCCTCAAGTGAACATGAAAATGAAAACCAAGGCAAAGTGTATGAAACTACAGGGAGTATTTTTAGAAATCAGTTTGAGCCTTAGGAGCTCACGTGGGTGGTGAACTATACCTTAGGAAACATTCCACTAAAAGTTTGAATATAATATTAGAAATAGGTACAAATTTACCAGCCTTTAGAGAGGTAAAAAAGATTGTTCTACATGAAAACATAAAATTGACCTATAGTCAGTCAGTTCTGGAGTGCACAGCTAAGAAACAAATCGTACAATCCAGCGTCCCATCTGATGCAAACAGGAAAATCACTGTCCCTAACGTAAGCACAACTGTTAAGATTATGATTAGGAATCATAGTTTGTAAGATCATTAAAGAAAAAAATCCTCTCCTGGTTTTTGACAACTTTTTGAAATTCCTTTTGAGATGAATCATATTGACAATATATTTCAATTGAGTCTCTTTTTAGCTTGAAAAACTATTATGTACCTGAAAACAAAAAAATAAATTTTTTTTTTGCTTCTACGCATTTATTTATTTGTTGGTTTTTAGATAGGAAAAATTTTTCAAAGGAAGTGAGTCACTCTTTCTTAATATTTATCCGTCTTGGAAATATCCTTAGCTTACTAAAAATAGTGTTTTAGAGAGGCTATTCCATATTTTCTCTTTTAGAAGGATGATTTTTAAATTTAATGTTTTTGAGCAAATAGGAGATAATATCAAATGGAATCTCACTTCCTTCTTTGTCAGAGATTTTAATACTGAGCCACATTGCATTGCTTCCTTGCTGTGATTTTCCTTGGAAAAGAGCACATTTACTTCATAAGTATGATTTTTTCCTGAAGTTTAGAGTTTAGAAATAAAGGGCCCTAATTCCAAAAGAAAAATGTTTCTTAACTATGTAATATGTTTTCAGACTATGCCAGGCTACAGGGGAGAATACCAGAAAAGGTACAGTGTAATTGCTTGGCATTTTCAAATTGCATCATACTTTTAAAATGACACTTAAAGGAAAACTTGATGGATAAGGATATTCCAGTTGGAAAAAATTAATGGTAATTCTGTGTGCTTTTGCATTTGTGCATGCTAGATAAAAACAAATTTTACCATTTCTTAAAGCTTCAAAGACTGTACACAAACAAACAATAATATACTTAGCAAATTATTTCAAAATATTTCTTGATTCAACCTCTAAGTTCTAACCCAATTTAGGAATTCTTAGGTGATATATATATTTATTGTTTCAATTGGAGTTAACATGGCTTGAGTCAAATATACTTCAGAGTGCAGGATAAATTGGAACATTTAGTTTAGCTTTCAGGGGTTTACAGAAAGGAATTTGTTTTTTCAGGATGTCTTGTTGGAGCCCAACTGTAATAGACATATTTCTGCTGGTCAAGCACATTACTGAATTTAATTTTTATAAAAATCTTCTGAGGTGGGTTACATAATCTCCGTTTGACAAATTAGAAAGCTAAGGAAGTTTGGTAAGGTTAAGCTACTCACCCAAGGTCATATAACAAGTTAAGAGGAAGAGCCAGGATTTGATTTTTGACTGATTCTAAATACATGCAATAAAAGAAGCTTTACTTATGAAATACTAAAAGTTTTGTAATTACAATGAGTAATTAAATGTATTCTGAATGATGTTTAAATATGACTTCTGGTTGTTTGATTCTATTTAATACTGAGTGATTTCGGGAACTAATGTATATCAGCAAGTATGGATTTCTCATAAAAGAAAGAAAGCAAAATTGAGTGATGAGAGTAGAGTATCCTCAGCATTTATTTCCTTCATTCAGGAAGCATTTATATGAATGCCGTTTATGAGTTTAATCTATAGGGACTCCCCTAAGGAAGTAATTCTTATCTAAGAATAATTTTTAAGTACAAAAAAATACAAAAACAATTTGAATTTTCAAAAGATATGGATTGAATAAATACATTTATATATGTTCAATATGTAAATACATAATTTAAACTTAGAAATATATTCATATATATTAACATGTAATATGTACATTTTTTATTTATTAAACTTCATTTCAGTCTTTGTTCTAAAGTTAGCTTTTTAGAGTGGACTTCTCTATTCTTTACCACATAATGGCTCTAGAGTCTTAGGTTGTATTATAGAAGTTGAATCATTGTCACAAGAAATTTTAAAATCCCTGTTTGAAATAGGATATTCCCTTACTCTGTTTTATTTCCTGTTACTTATAATAGCTTGACATTGTATTACCCATGAATTTGCTTACATGTTTGATATTTCCCTTACTAGAATGTAAGTTTCAGGATGGCAGGAAGTTTGTCTGCTTTGTTCATTCCTGAGTATCTGTCATTTAGGCAAGTCCCTGGACACAGACTTAGGAAATATTTACTGAAAAAATGAATGCAATGGATACACAGATTGCTTTTGGGGAATAGAAGAAAGGTACCTAACCAGCCTGCAAACCCAGGGCATGTTTGATCAGAAAAGTTTTCCCAGAGGAAATTATGCTTGAGCTAAAAAAAAAAAAAACAACTGGAATTAGAGGAAAGAAAGGTCCTGAATCAATAGTGATACCAGTCCGTGTATATGTTTGATCTTACCTAGAAGCCCTATGATCTGGGTGACATGGTTCGGAAGTCTTTCTATGGGTTGCAGATGGCTGTGCGATAAAGATGGCAAAGCAAGCAAACTGAGTGTTAAAGCAAGAAAGTATTTGACTTTGGGAGGTCAGGGGGTCAAAGCTAGTTAGTGAAGGAGATGAAGCCAGGAAGGAGCTGATAATATAGAAGAAAATGGAGGTGTTAGTGGATTGAAAAGCTCAGTAAGGTCAAAGATACCTAAGATACCTTTGAATTTTGGAGATTATGATTGAGATATGGAATAGACTTGTGATGACAAAGCCAGGGTGGGTCATGGATGTGGCTGGCTACAGTGAGTTGAGTTTGAAGGTTAATGGAATCTATTTTGAGGACATTCTAAAATACTAACTATATAGATTTAGTGAAAATTTAGAAATTCCTTTTAGAAGTAGATGCCTATATGTAAAGAAGTTGTTAGACGTATTTCAAAAATAAGGTAAAATGCAACGAATTTTTTTATTTTTGAATTCTCTATGTCCTTTACTTCTAAATATCTTTTACCATATTCCTGTATATAAAATCTATTTCAGTAATTCAATTTATTACTATTTCTCAGAGCCTATTATATGGCATGGGGGATACAAAGATAAATATGATACAATCTCTTATTTTAGTAAACTGGTTTAGACTAACACTAGTTAAGACAGTCAAACAGCACTATAAGAGGTTTGCATTGTTTTGGACGTGTAAAATAAGCAGTCGGCACACCAGTTGGGAGAACCGGGGAAGATGTCAGGAAAATTATATTTAAATGGCATCTTAAAGAATACATAGAATTTCATCAGTCACATAGGATGAAGTAGAATTTCAGAAGGAGACAAATCCTGAGAGAAAGCACTGGAGAAAAATGTGAGAGGTATTTGGGAAGAAAGAATAAGCAATCTACATGGAGACGGGATGCCCTTAAATATATAGGGTGTAGAGACATAGAGCTGGAAAAGTAAACTAGGTAGAGAATCAGGCTACAGGAACGAGAGTTTGGACTTAAGCGAGTCTCTGGAGGTTTTCAAGATGGCTAGTGACATGATCAGCAAAATGTAAAATGGATAAGAAAGCAGATTAAAAGCAGGACAACAGACTGGGAAGTTACCGCAGCAGTTCCACAAAGGAAAAATAAAAGCCTGAACCAGAATAATAGAGTTATGAGTGGAGGAAGGTATTGATGTGAGAAATAATATGGTGATTTGTAGACATGGTAAATATTTAGTTGTGGGGGCAATTGGAGATCAGGGCATTAAAAACAATAGCTCCTAGATTTTAACTGGAACAGTAGTGGTACTTTGACAGAAATAGGAAAATGAATGGAAAAGTAATATAATTAATGAGTTTGATTCTGTCTGACAATTTAAAATGCTATAGATAATAAAAGTAGGGGAGTACAGTATACAGTTTAAATCTTGAGCTGGGAATTGAGGATTGGGGCCATAGTTAGGGTTTCAGATTCAGGTGTCATCTGCATAGAGAGCATAGTCAAAAAGTTTAAAATATTTGGAATCAGTTAGTAGACTGCAGAGAGGGCTAAAAACACATCTTTGATGAGAGAAGTTACCATGGGAAGACTGAAGGAAGAAGAGGGTCCAGTGCTGGAGATAACCGAGGAGTGTTTGGAAAGAAGAGGTGAAAATGGTGGCATTGTGACCAAGAAGCCAAACAGGGAGAGATTTCAAGAAGGAGGGCATGACTGGTGATTAGGAGGTCAGTAGTAGTTTGCAGAGAATAATTTCAATGCAATATTTAATAAAGCTGCTAAATAGTACAGGTCCACATTGAATCGTGATCACAAGAGATGAATTTAAGGAGTAAATAAATTCTGAGAAAGTGGAGGCATCAAGATATGCTCTATTTCCATAATTTTGGCAGCAAAGTAGGAAGACAGATGGTGTAGAAACTTGAAATAGTAGTGTCACAAAGAGGAAATGAAGAAATTGAACATGTCTGCCACCTAGAGAGGAAGGAACTACGTAGTACGGAGGAAAAGAATGAACATGAAAATGAAACTAGAATTAGGGAATTCAGACTTGAAAGAGGTCAAGAGTGCTGGCAAGAAAGAAATTGTTACACAGAAGTAGGTTATAGTTATCAGATATACAAAAAGAGAAGTATAAATGCCAGTAATAATTGATATGTTAAGGAAACCCATCCTAATTGCGGTAATCAATGAAAAAAATTAATATTTACCTAAAGGTTGCTGTTTGCCAGAAACTGCTTAATGGTTTACATGTACTGACTCATTTAATCTTTCCAACAGCTCTGTGGTGTATATAGCATACATAGTCTGATTTTAAACATAGGAAAAAGAAGCTTTAGAAAACACAACTTGTTCAGGGTTCTTATTGAAAAGTAGGTCAGTGAATCAAATCTAGTAAGAGTCTGTTTCCAAAGGTGGGTAGGTTGAAAACTTGAGGTCATAAGGGATTTCTCAGCAGCCGTGGTGATTCACTTAGATAGTATGGCTTGTTAGTATTGTGTTTAGTCTGGTTTTGTGACTTTTTCCAGAAGAATTTGGCAGCCTTAGGAGAGCGAACATAGTAGAGAATTCCAGGAATTGCAAAGAAAATATTGCAAAAGAACAGAGGGAAAGATAATTCTAAGATGAGATTTAAAATATACTTGCAATGACTGATACTGGAGTCCAATCTGGGGTGGAAAAAAAGAGAAGCCTTAAGAAGAGAACAGCTGATTGGAAGCACAGGAAATAATCAAAGGTCTGGACTTCACAAGAAGGACCGAGACAGAGTTAATTGGTATGAGAGGATGAAAAACTCTGTTCAGAAGGGTTTCATTCCTTCAAAAATATTTAAGTGCCAAATAGATGCCACTGTGATAAGCCCTGGATGTACACAGGTTTTGCTTGACAGAATAGGTTTAATATGGCTGAAACAGGTTGGAAATGGGGGTTGCTGTAGTCATGGTCATGGAGCTAAAGAACGTGAGGCCAGGGATAGGCAGGAATTGTAGTCAGCACATAATATTAACCACTGAGCTGACGAGGTTGATGATGCTAACTCTTCAAAGTCTAAACAAAATATAGTTTTCTTTTGCTATTTATCAAAGAAAAACAATTCTTAAAATTATTTTGTGAATTTATAGTTTTGTATTTTTTTATCAAAGTATAGTTGATTTACAGTGTTGTGTTAGTTTCAGGTGTACAGCAAAGTGATTCAGTTATACACACACACATACATATATATATATATGTATTCTTTTTCAGATTTTTTCCATTACAGGTTATTACAAGATATTGAATATAGTCCCCTGTGTTATACAGTAGGTCCTTGTTGTTTATCTGTTTTATATGCAGTCTTATATATTTTTATACATGTACTTCCTAAGGGAATTTAGTATATGAAAAACTCATTGAAACAAAAAATATATATAGTTTTAATGGATGAGAAGTTTTTCAGAATACTAATTCTTACATATCACAATAAATTATTTCTAGTTATTATTTTAAATGATTCTCTGATTATGATAAATATATGTACATGATTGTGTTTCACTCATCAATATACTGTAGACATAGCTGTACTTTGCTCTATTTTTCTGGATTTAATTCCTTTGCTGGAGGGCTCTGGATACAAGAACAGGTTATCTCCTTTATTTCACTAAAATCAGATTTTTTCAAACATTTCCCTTTCTGTAACAACTATTATTCACTAGAGAATATGGGCAATTGCGCAGTATTTCTGTTGAATCCGTCGTCATTATAGTTTGCCAAGTGACAGTTCTTTATATTGTATAGTCCACCATCACACACGTACCTGAAGGAACTGTCTAGGATCATCAAAACAGAAATAGAGGAAATTAAAAAAAAACTTTGGATACTGGAGAGGATGTGGCCTGAGTAGATTGTAGCAGAGCATCAAAACGAATCATGTCAAGCACGAGAAGAAAATCTTGACTTTAAGAACCAGTCAGAAGTTATTTATAACATTTAGCAGGGTCATAGAGAGAAGAAAGGGACATTCCATCCTTCATTTCTAAAGATGCTGCTGGTCTACAATTCTCGAGAAAGAGAGGAAGAGAATGAGTTTTCAATTTCTAATTTTTAAGTAACTTGGAATATATTGCTTATCCTTTAATATGTGGAGGAGAGCTAAATCTGTTTTAGCACTTGAATAAATGGTTGATACATACATGAAAACTGCATTACACTAAGCTGTGAACAGAATTGCCAAAAGCTGTTGGCCAGCAATGCAATTCAGTGATGACAAATGACTCTTTTCCAAAGAGATTTCCTTTTTTGGAAAATTGAAACTTGATGGCAGACAATTCAAGGCAAGTAACTAACCCCCCCCCAAATTCCAGAAAATAACTTACAATTTTAGAAATCAGCCATCCAGGAAAAATACAGCTGTTGTTATGAATGCTTCTCCCACTTGTTTAACTCTGCTCTCCACAGTCTCCCCAAACACCACCACCACCACCCAGCCAACATTGCAATAACTCACTGTCGGCCTGTGCTGGACACAGACAAAACTTGTAGTTTTTAAATGTAAAAGTATGTAAAAAGTGAGGAGGCCTGAGGAGGTATTTGTTAAAAATTCTTGTGCTGTGATAAGATAAAACGAACCCTTCCAGTGATTTCCAGAACAGTTTTGGTAGTGAGGTTGTGGCAACAAGGGATTTGATGAGTGTGCACCCGTCACATCAGGTATTTTGCATATTTCAGAGTTTTTGTTTTTCCCTAGTAAGCCTTCGTTCAGCTACTTTTACACTTTGTGTACATTGTTCCAGTCACCAGGCTAAGTCTCCTTCCATACTGCAACACTCAAATGCAACCGAGGAGCCAGACAGCCCCCCTAGTTTTTAAATAGTGAGAGTAATCTGAAGGCAACCAAACATTCACTGGATTTTGATGGACTTCAAATGACTCCAGCTAAATTTACTGGAACATCACAATCTCATTAAAAGCAGCTGCTGAATAGGAATATCACTTAAGATACACTCAATGATGGACTCCAGCCAAATGTAATTTAATACACTGTATCCAGACTGGGTAGGGAAAACTGTTAACTCCTGCAGGTGTTATATTGCTAAAAGAGTTATTTCACTTTAGATCTATTTACTTCTTGGGGGAAGCCTCCAATTTGCTCTGTAAGGGTTCCCCTACAGATTTAAGAAAGTTACAAATTTCTCAGTGGGGAGCGATCATCAAGCTAATAATCTGTTTCTAGGGAGTAAATAAAGCATCTGAAAATGTGACTGACTGCATCACAAGGGGGAGGCACGGTAAAAACTGTGATCACTGGCTTTCAGAATTGTGATTGGCCATTAATAGCTGAAATGGTAGCTGCAGTGAGTGTTTTGAAGGTAAGTTACAGCAGTCAGGATCTGTGAGAACACCCAACAGTTGTCTGAAAGTTATCTTTAAGGTTTAATGAATAATTCAAAACCAAAAATAATCTGCTTCTGACTTGGAGCAGAGGACCACAGTTCTCAGCACTGCAACCAGGGAATGACCTATTCTCGTCATATTAACTTTATATGGGCTTCTTTTCCCTTCACTATCTGGTTAAATCAATAGTAACCAGTTAAAGACCAAGGGAAAACTCGTATTCCCACATATCTTCCGTTTTCTAAGTAGCGTAGGAATAGAGCTGAATTTAGAATGCCTTCTCCTCGAGGAGCCCAGGGAGGTATAGCTGTCTTCTCCCTGTGAATTTTAGGTGATTCTTTGACTGGTAAATTAATTCCTCAGAAAATAGGGTTTAAGCTCCCTTGGAGAAATGACTTTTATAGCCACAGTTCCTCTTACTTCTGTGCTAAATACATCTTATTTCTATGTCATTGCTAAATTTTTAAATTGAAACAAATATACATTTATAAATGACATGAACCTAAGTTTAATTAAAAGCCTAGCAATCGAGAAAATTCAAATCGGGATACAAATGATGGGTTTCAATATTTCCGACTGCGCATTGCCTAGTAAGTATGCTCGTATTTTATCTCATGTGTTTTATATTACCAAGTAGATCATTGAAGAGGTAATCTGTTTTAGTGCCTTCATTATGCATGTAAGAAAACTGAGGCCCAATGAAGTTAAATAGTTTTGCATAGTGAAAAAGAATAGTAAAAGGAAAGCTGGGTCTAGGACATAGAATCCTTTGGTTCTAGACTAATAATCTTTGAATAATTATAAGGGATTCCTGCCATATTTTAAAAGAAGATGATAAAACCATGGGAAAACCTCACATTTTCCTGGTCCCACAAACTTGAGCAAGAATGAATCTCTTATCCTAAGATGATTATTACACAATGCTCTTGTCAAAAGCTAAGCTTTTGACAAAAGAAACGGAAATCTACTTCCGTCATTTAGAAGTCTGACAGCTAGACTCACTTGACTTCCAGTGATATTCACTACCATCAGTGACCAGATTCTTTGCACCATGAGAGAATAGCATTTTTTGAGAAAGACCGTGTCTGATTTTGTTGCATAGCATTGTTTCTTTACCTTATCCCTCATCCAAAAGAAGCTTCAACTCTGCAGCTTATTGAGTGCCTGTAATGTAAAACTACATTCTGAATGGACTGTAAACAGTATAAATTTAATACTTTGTCCTTAACAATTTATCAACAACATAAATAGCAAAAGATATACATATGAACTAAACTAAATATATGAAGTAAACTAAAAATCATGGTCAACTGTGTCACTTTCTGGCTTTCTTCTCTGATAAGCATTTTACATGTTTTTTAATGTTTTGTCTTGCCAGTGTTTCCTTAGATTGTAAAGTCTGGAGGGTTTGGGACCATATTTAAATAATTCTCTTTGTAGAAACCCTGAAATAGCACAATGCAAAATTAGTACTTTAAAATTCTTTTTGGTACAGGAGTGAGGTTATGTCTGAATCTCTGATAGAAATCTCCCCAATTTCCACATTACATAACTGCTATATTTAAAGCTTCTAATATGGAGCAATTAGTAAGAACTAAGACTCAGAACTTAGAATTCTAGTGAGCATTTTTTTCCAGGCACAATCTAGAAAGAATGTTCACATTATAGAGTTACTGGCATTGTGGTATTAAAATATTTGAAAAGAAAACAGCACAATGGCATAGCAACTCATAATGGCAATATTTTATGAATCTCATTATTTCATGCATAGCTTCCCTGTGAGTAGAGGCATTATAAATCTAGTCAATGATTTACTCAGGAACTCAGTGGGTATTCTTTGAACAAAACAGAAGCAAATATCTGGCAGGGCAAAGGCATAATCTCTTGCAGCTTAAAATATATAAGGTTATATTTGGTAAATAGCAATAGAATATAGGAGGAAAGGTTAGTACGATATTAGAATGGGATTTTTAATTTAAATGGAGGAAAAAAGTAACCCAGGAGAGTCAATACCGGAAGAACAATACTCAAATCTGGAACTATGCGCTGAGGTCTCGTGGCAAATTAGGCTCTGTAGTAAAACACATGAATGACTGGAATTGTGTGGATGTGTTCCTTGCCCTTGGTAGGGAGAAAAAGGATTTACTTTAAGGACTCCTCTGACATGTCTGCCTCCTTAACTATAATACAACGAACGGAAAGAAGTGACATTAACATGTTCCGGGCTTTTACTTTTACACGTGTTACCCAGTTTTAACCTCACAACAGTCCTGCAGGGTTGTCAGGTGGCACCAAATACTAATTGAACACTTATTGTAAGAAGACAGTGAGTGATGAGATACAGACACAGTTACTGTTTTGAGTAGCTAATGCAAAACAAACAAACAAACAAAAATGTAATTGCCCAGCTCTTAGAGAGGAGAAAATAATCTTGGCTAAATCAGATTTAAGAGCCAACACAAAACCAGCAGTATGAGTTGCTGAGGGAGGATTTTAATTTGATTCTAGAGATTTATTTGAGGCTTCACAGTACTCTAAAATTGTGTGATTTCAGATTGTTTCCTTGCTCTCTCCCATATTTTGAATCTCAACCTTACTTAAATAGATAATTTTACAAGATATTTTATTTAAAGGTTCAGGTTATATTGTTATTTTCTTATTGAATGCATGCTATTAATATTAAAAATATCACAAGTAGTGAAGCTTTGACAGTGAGGCATGACAGGCCGTCAGCTAGGAGAGAAAGGGAGGTTATTGAACACCTCTTGGTTCTGCTTGGAATTCTCTTGGCCCACATATTTATTCTAGTTATTGCTCTGGCAGTAGGCTGTGCACATAGAACCTGGCAGCATATTTTCTTGGCTGCATCACTTGACTTTTATGATTTTCCTGCCTTGGTGCTTCTCTGTTATCTTTTGAAATGCCTACGGGAACCCACTCAGACATTTGGACTTACGTATGTGCAAATCTGGAAACACAGGTTTAACACTGCCAATATTAACCAATGGGAGACCTAAGCCAGAGGATAAATACTCCTCTCTCCATCCCTTATGTAAGCAGATTGAAGTGCATTCAGCATGGCTTCTCAGAGGGTCTTCAGGAAGTTTGAGCCCCAGTTACCATTCATTTAATCTTTACAGCAACCCTATAAATTAAATTTTACAGTTATCTCTACTTTGAAGATGAGGAAGTTGAAGTGTAGAGTTACGTAAATCAAAACGCCCAAAGTCAGAGTTTCTCAATGGAGGACCAGGGATGTGAACCAGTATCTGAATTTACAGTTGACGCTTTTTTACTGAAGCGATGCGGTAAGACTGAATCTGTTAGCTAAAGGGATTTAGGGCAGAAGTTGAGAAAGCCATGGGGATGCCTACGGTGAGAAAGAGCTATATAACTGAGATACATCAAACCTTGTGTCTTCTGATTTGGTGTAATTTAAAGAAAATCTAGATGCTACCTTTTACCCACAAACTCTTAACTACTACCTTCCATAATAATCCAGATTTCCTCCATTAAGTATTTATCAGATCTTCAAGATCTGTTAATATGCAAGTTCCTTTTAGAAAGTCATTGTAAGTTAAACTCTAAAAGGGACTAATTGTAAGCTATCGGGGAGCAGTAGCTCTGAGAGGGTGGAATCCGGAACCAGCCTACCAAAAGCACAGGGAAGGAACTGGAACTAAAAGAAGTAAAGAAGCTACAAAGTAAAATTTCACTTTCATTTATTTTCTTTAAAGTTTTCCCTACCACTGACTATAAAAAGTATGAAATTTCAAAGCAAAGATTCCACTGAAGAGTCTACTTTCTCCCTCCTAACACATTATAATGCCAATCTAAAGATTAATTAGTAGGAAAGCCTTCTGACTTGAACAGTCTTGAAAGTGTTTAAGGAGCAAGGCAATTTTTAAAGCAGCATTCCAAGTTTAGCTTTCTAACTTTAGTTAGGATATAAAGAAATAATTATGTATCTGGCTTAGTCATAATTGCACCATCTTCCCTCTCATGAAAGGCTACACATTATGTAACTGCAGCTATTGATTTTCCACATCAGACACTTTAATTGAAAGGTTAAGAGGAAGCTGGATCAGCAAAGTTTGAGGTTACTAATTCTGCATTAAATAATTTGGGACTTAAATTCCCTCTACAGACAAAAAGTCGAGAATTTTAAAGAAAAAATTCACTTCTTGGAAAAAGAGTATTACTATTGCCAATCAACAGAAGATTTTTAAAGCCTGGACTGAAATAAAAGACATGAACTTTATATAACCTTAGCTTATGAATGGGATGTTTGGCATTATTTTTGCTGTTTGTGATGTAGACTATAAATGACCGAACTGCCACTTTATAGCTGACATTGTTTTTCATTGACAGTTGACACTGACATTTGGGGTACACAGGTGAAGGAGATGGTGACAGGACAGCTGTTGGCATCCAGAGGTTACAAGTTCAATCCTTAATCCTAAAAATCTTACATTAAAAAAAGATCAATACCCACTAGTCAACTGTCAAAAATACTGTCAAAAATACTGATGCCCCGAGACCATTAAGTAGCAATAGAAAGCAGTAACTTACATCACCGTTAGGAATGGAGATCTTCTGAAAATTTAGCACTTGAATAAAATGATTTAAGTATTTCAGGAGAAGAAATGAATTGGATGAATAAATATAAAATAAAAGGGACTAGGAAAGACCAAAACACTAATAAATCTAGACATTGCTCATGGAACCCATTATGGATATCTATACAAATATATTCCTTGTGTATTGAATTAATTAAAACTATACTTGAGGCAAAACTAAAAATTAAACATGGAAAACTAAATATTTACAGTGAGACCCTCATAAAGAATTCCAATTATCTTTTGTCAATATTTTCCAAGTAAGCTGTACATTACTGATATTCTTTCCTTTTCAGAAAAAATTGAGACACACATAAGTAATTAAATAAACTGCTTATTACATACCATAGTGAACTGACATCTAACAGCTCTTAGTCATCTGTCAGGTCTGGCCCCTCTTGATGCTTTTGTTTGAATTGTGTTTTTCATCACTTGCTCACGCAGCATGCTGCCACACCCAGCTTTTTAGGATTTATCCCACTGTTTTTGAAATCATCTGTTTAAATATCAGACTCCTCTGGTACCCTGTGTGCATAATTGAGAATAATGACCATGTTCTATACCACTTGGTAATGCACTGATATCAATATTGTTTCTTGGATGGCAGTGTCTGGCATACAAAAATCATTGTTAAACTGGACTGAGTCACAAGTTTAGGATTTCACCTGGCCAGTTCTCCATTCTTAACTACCCAGGTTTTAGAATACTATTTCAATAGAATTGAGTTAGCTCTTACTTTATACCTGTCCCACCAGAGGTATCACTTCTAATAATACTATGATGCCAGTAATTGCTCAGAGGTGAGAATATACTGAAGCAGGGATCAAGTAACAGAATTTAGTGCTGTGTAGTTTAGCTGAAGGGTGAGAGCCTGCATGGAACTTCTTTCAGTCTTTAATCTATTGTAGTTGTCAAACAATAAAAGAGTTTTCAAATGGTCTAAAGCAAAGGCATTGTAGTTGTATACACATATACTCATGGACTCCAGATAAAAAAACGCATTTGACTGTAAGAAGAGATTGGGAAATTTCTTTGTAGAATAGTAATTTAAATGTTTAACAGTTTAATTAATTTTGGATTATTCATCAGTATGTTCTGAATGATGACACTGCTTTTTAATCTTTTTTGGGGGGAAATTAATTAGGTTTACTTATTTACTTATTTATTTATTTTTAATGGAGGTACTGGGGATTGAACCCAGCATGCATGCTAGGCATGCACTCTACCACTGAGCTATACCCTCCCCCCTACTTTTTAATCTTTATTTTATTTCTCACTTGGCCTACTAAAGTCAGCAAATGTTAAATTTTTTAAAAGTTCCAAAAATTATGCACATACCAACATTACATAATGTAGGCTGATTGTATATGGTATACTGTGTGCATTCTATATACAAAATACATGTTTTTGATAATTAATAGAATGTTAAAATACAAAATGCAAAGTTGCATAAAAGAAAGGCAGTTTGATTTTTAAGTGACAAGAAACAAATAAATATCAATATTTTATGTATAACTGAGCCATTCTGCTATCAGGGCACAAAAAATAGTTGAATTTTTTTTGATGTCCTCCGTTTAACCAGCTGGAATTTTTTTAAATGATATCTAGTTTAGCTTTTTGAAAATTTGCTTTGAATAATTTTTACACTATAATTCTGTTAGGATCTGAACTGTCTAAAACAAAGAATCTTTAAAACTAGTAAAAGGCACTGATAAAGAAGGTTCTGGTTATTTTGAGGTAAATGATGAAGTATGCCATTGAAACAATGAAGCACTTTATCTTAAAATTTTTGCTTTTTTTTAAAGCTTGATTCTCTACTCTTGAAAAACCTAATGATCATAATCATTTTGATAGAGCTCAAAATACAGTATTTCTCCTAAGAAATAGCTCAAAACCCTCCCTCAAAAAGAAGTTGGCAAATGATCAAAACATGTAGAAACTGATGAATATTAGAAGAAAGTAATAATCATCTTTGCAAGGTAGAATCATTTCACTTCCTATAGCTAAAAACACAGAGTTGAGGATAATCCAGCTTTGGCATCCTTTCAGAAGTCTGTTTCTATATACTTGCCAATTCATTGGGAACCTTCTATCCTGAAAATAGATCATTGTAATGTCCTCAGTAAGAGGACCCATTGTTGTGAATTAATGCTACTTGTGAATTAATGACAGATTTATCTGTACTATTAAATTATTATGAGTATTAGCACAGCTATTAATAACACCACTTTTTAAAGAGCTTTCATTTGTAATGCCTCATTTGATTCTTTCAGCAACTCTGAGAGGTTCAAAGGAGTGGTTATTACCATCCTTACTGAATATGTGGGAAACTGAGATATAAAAGCTGAACTGCCTTAGGCAGTTACACAACTGGAAATAGTGATGCACAGATAACAATATTTCTAATTTACAAAATAGTGAATATGTTTTTAAAACATTTATTCTGGGCCATCACGTTCACCTCCTCGTAATAGTTACTATGTACTATGTACTGTGTGTTTACTTTGTGTCAGATACTTTGACATACCTTATTTATAAAAGTCCAAACAAACTTTCAAAGATAGATATTGCCATCCTCCTCTTCCAGGTGAGGGTGCAGAGACCCAGAGAGGTGGCATGATTGATTTTAAATTGAGATCTGTCTGACTTCCAAGTTCAAGCTTTCATCCGAGATATTACTTCATTTAATTCTCACTTGATCCCTCTGAGGTATGTATAGTGTCCCTTTCTTTTTATAATTCTGGAGATGATCTCAGAGAGTTAATATCACATGGAGAGACTAGTTGGGGAATTGGCATTCTGACTGGCTGAATTTTCAGTTTTCATGATGTTGACAATACTTTTGAAATCTATATGTACTTAAATTTCCTGCCTTTTTAAACTTAATGTATTGAGAACAACTGGAGTTTTTGTTGATGGGTAAACCTTTTAATTCCTAAGGACTATTATTTTTATTCATATTTTACATTAATTTTTTATAGATATTGAAGGCACTAAACTGGGTCGAATCTGTACTGGCATACATGACTGAGTATTATTTTAAAAAATAAATCATTAACATTGAAGAGTTTTTATGGCTGTTTGAGTGATCAGGGTTATTGACTTATTATAAAGCGCCTACTATGAGTTAGATATTAAGCTGTATACTGAGTATATTCTAAGTATACCTATAGCAAAAAAGACACATGAACAGACTAAATATATAAACTAGATTTTACAATATCAGGGGCATCACAGAATTCTGAAAAAGAGCAGGTGAAAACTTTAATACATTTTAGCTTTATTATGAGGAATAATAAACTGAGCTAAGAACAATTCAGTATTGAATGACATGTCTAAAGGAATCATAAACAGGAAGGTGGTACAATATATTTGCATTCTTTGTTAAATATAAAATAATCAGACAATTTTATTTTCAGTTACTTATGTTTATAATTTGATGGTACAGCATTCTGTGATGAGAGGAGAGGTTAGTATAGTTCAAAGTTAAATCAAGAGTTAAGATCTCAATGACTGTTTCGTACTGTTCCCGAATTGTAGTATCATCTGTTGTAGTGACAATAGCAATGAAGGGTTGAAATGGAATACAGCATTGTTTATGAAGATAGACTTTTTTGTGTGTGTACTAGGAAAGTTATTTTCAGACAACACTATTTTTAAAAAAATAGATGAATGGTTATTACCCTTCTCTTTTTGGACATCATGCCAAAAATAAAAATAAAAGCAATAAACAGAGTTTACAAATAACAATAACTGTTGCTGAAATTTTAAAAAATACTGAATTACCTTATTAATTCTTCCATGATTTAAAGATATACAAATCTTAGAAGGCAATTATATTAAAAACTTACGAAAATCAAAGAGCATATTTCTTCTAATGTTGAGGAATTGTAGTAGCATCTTTCTGAGTAAGAAAAGGTCATGTAATTTATAATTCTCCAATGTGTCTTTCATGTCTGTTGATAAATTCATTTTTTGAAGTAACATTGAAGATAAGTACCACATTTTATCACTGTCCCCTTTAGGACTCCCTTATGCACAGGCATTTTTTAGTTACTAGTCTAGTTTTGATACAATACTTATATATTAATTAAGTTTCCAAAAAAATGTAACATTTATTGAGCAACTCTGTAGGCAAGGTACCATACATAGAGATCTGTAAGAAACAAAGGGCTGGTCAAGACCAGAGCATAACTTCAAGGGGTTCACAGTTTTTTTGGGGATCTAGATAAATATTGATCTCTAATGGTATGTTAGTTTTCTATTGCTACTAGAACAAATTACCACAAACTTGGTGACTTAACGATAATAGCATTTGTTACCTTACAGTTGTATAAGTTAGAGGTCTGAAATTGATCTCATGGAGGTAAAATTCAGATCTTAACAGGGCTCTGCTCCTTCTAGAGGCTCTAGGAAAGAGACTGCTTCCCTGCCTTTTCCCGCTTCAAGAGGTTGGCTGTGTTCCTTGGCCTGTGGTCCTTCCCCTCTTCAAAGCCAGCCATCACATCACTCCAACCTCTGCTTCCATCGTCACAGCTTCTTCTCTTACTCTCCTGCTTCTTTTTCATTTATAAGGGCCCTTATGATTAAATTCAGCCCACATGGATAATCCAGGATAATCTTTCCATCTCAAAACCTTAAACTTAATTACATCTGCAAGGGTTCTTTATCCACATGAGGTAACATATTCACAGGTTTTGGGGAGGAGGATGTGGACATCTGTCTACTGCATATGGCTAAACATGATAAATAGATTTATATTCTTATATTTTAGATGTAGACATTGACACACTCAGAAATCCAGTATTTAGGTTTTCTTAATCTATTCATGCAAAAACATTTAAATATTAATAGGGAAGATTGAAGACTGGAAGTTTAACGTATTCAATTAAATAGGCAAATAATATGTCCGGTCTTGGGTTTCAAAAGGAGGAAGGAAGCTTGTTGATAATGTATAGAGGTAGTGAACTTACATGTGTATTTTCAGTTCACTGTCACATGCCAAGTACTTTAATTTTATTTGCAAAATATTAGAGAGCATTAGAGCGAACACAGCCAGATATTGGAGCTTAATTTGGTCATTATTTAGTTCCTTGTGATGAATTGTAAAACTGGATTTGAATAGTAATACTAGATTTGAAAGAAATGTTAATATATTAAGTTATCTAATCTTTAAATAACTATAAAGATCTTTTAACTCTACATCTCTTTACCAGACCACTTCTCTGATCCTCTTAAAAGTAGAATATCTTGAAAGCGTTTTCTGAACTTTCCATCTCTAATTTGTCTCTTCCCACTCTGCTCTTCACCTATTTCAGTCATGTTCTGCTCCCACTACACAGAAACCGTTCTAGTTAGTCACCAATCATCACCACAGTGCTAAGTCAGAGGTCAAATCTCAGTCCCCATTTTACATGATTTTCAGCAGCGTTTGATGCAGATGGTCATTCTCTTTTCCTTGAAATATTTTCTTCATTTGACACCCAGACTAGCTATCTTGCTTTTCCTACTCTCTCACTATCCTGTCCTTCTCAGCCTCCTTTGCTTTTATTCTTCAACTCCCTGATCTCTGATGGTAGATTGTCCCAGGAATCAGTCTTTGGATTTTCACTCTTCTGTATCTCCTCTATTTGTATCTAAGTTAGATTATCCAGTCTCAGAGATTTGACTATTACTTAACTGCTGTCTACCCCTAAAATTTTATTTCTAGTCTGGATCTCTTCCATGAGCTCCAAATTCATTTACCAAAATTCCCTATTTAATATCTCCTACTGGATCTCCACAGGCATTGTGCTATTGGCATATCCCAAACTGCATCTCTTACGTCTGTCCCCTCCTCTCACAGAAATAATGCAGAACTGCTTGAGTGATCTTCCTCGTCTCAATAAATGGCAGCTCTATTCTTGTGGATGCTCAAGCCAAAAACGTTGCAGTCACCCTTGACTTGTACTTCACATCCAACCCGTCAGCAAATCCTACTGACTCTGCCTTAACCATAGCTCCAAAACATGAGCACTTTTCAAGTCCATTACCTCCATTTGTCTCTGACTTAGATTATTTCCATGATTTCCTAATTGGTCTCCCTATTTGTACATTTACTTTGCTAGAGTGTAATTTCAACCAACAGACATGGTGATCCTTTAAAAATATAGGTCAAGTAGTTTAACTCATCTGCATGCATCTTACAAAATTTTCCCAACTCATTCTGAGTAAAAATTATTAAAGTCATTACAGTGGCCTATAAGCTTCTCCATGCTCTGGTTCCCTGTTACCTACTTGAGCTCAACTCGTATGACTCTTGCTTACTTCTGATTGAGTCTCACTGGCCTTCCTGATGTGCTAACTCACAGATTTTCACATTCTTTTTCTTCTTCTGGAATGTTTTTCCTCAAGATATCTTCATGGCTTTCTCCCTACAATTTTTAGCCCCCTTTTAAGTGTTGCTCATAATATATGATATTTCTTCTTTATGACTGAGTAATACTCCATTTCATAAATATACTGCATCTTAATACAATCACTGTTGATAGGCACTTGGGTTTATTCTATGTCTTTACTATTATCAGTAGTGCTGCTATAAACATTTTAAGATATCTTTTCAAATTAGTACTCTTTTCTTTTCCAGATATATACCAAGAGTGGAATTGCTGGATCATATGGTAGTTCTATTTTTAGTTTTTTAAAGGAATTTCCATAGATACAAACTACTATATATAAAAAAGATAAACAAGGATATGCTATATAGCATAGGGAATTATACTCAGTATCTTGTAATAACCTACAGTGGATTATAATCTGCAAAAATTACTGAATCACTATGCTGTACACCTGAAACTAACACAATATGGTAAATGAACTACATTTGAATAATAATAAAAATTTTTCCTGACTAGTCTATTTAAAATAGTAATGTTTCTACATTAATCTGGTATTTCCTATTCTTCCTGTATTTCCATTTTCTTCATAATAATTAACACAGTATAGTATTTTACATCTTTTGCATTTATTTTTTTCTAGTGTCTCTCTCCTTTCCATAGAAGATAAACTCTGTGAGGTCAGAAATATTTGTCTGTTTTATATTTCCAGTTTTAAGAATAGCCTGGCACAGTGAAGGCATTCAGTGAATGCTTGTTAAATGGATTAATATAGCTAGTCCAAAACTTAATGTGAAGTCAAAATGTTTACTACTTCCTCTTTCACTTGGAAAATCTAATAAAAGCAAACATGCAGATGGTTTGTTCTTTTTCTGCTTACATTTAGCCTCTGATTCTGAAGGAATTTATAGTCTGTGCATTGGTAGCTAGTCAATGGCTTGCATGTATTTTTCCGATTGGGGCCCACTTAGCAGGTGTTAGAGGTGGGGGATAAGTGTGTTTCTGCTCCTCACAGGGCTCTTGCATTAGCCAGCCTTAGAGGTGCCCATGGTGCTACTGTGAACAACAGAGACCCTTTACCAGTCCCTTCCTCATTGTTAGTCTGACAGCAATCAGATGAGTCTTGTCTTTTGTTTGTATGTTTTGTTTATTTAGTTTCTTAAACATCAGAAGACCATTACAGTTCCTTCCTTTTTGTCAACGGTTTGTTTTCTTTGTGTTTCCATTGCTTCTACTGTTATATGCACAGTATTCTATTAATCAAGGTGTTCATACAATTCACCTTTCTCTACCTCCATTGAGAAGTCTCCATATGCTCAAATAGGAATGCCTTTACTGCTCTTCTTGTTCTCAACATGGTGCTCAGCTACTTAGAGACTTAGATGGGTTTTAGAGATGCTCAATGTTGAGTGAAAACTATAAAATAAGAGTTAATAATAAAACATAATCAAGTATATGACCTCAAATTAGATATATGATAACTAAAATATCAGATAAATAATTGATGGTAATCTATTTTTATTTAAATTTGTATATATACTAATTTTTTTTTATTTCATTAGCTTCTTTTAAGACTGGTGAACCTGATGATTTTTTGATTCAAATCAAACTTCTTATAGCAAATGAGACTAAAGAAGTCACATGCTTAATTTTGAGATATACAATCTGAGTTCCAGATGCAAAGGAAACGTTTGGAAGAACAGAGGCTGCTGCAAGGGTCTTTGTTTCCTTCCAATGTAGAGTTTCTCTGGGCTGGAGAGAGGGCAACCACAATAGGGAAGTGTAGTTAGAGCCGGTGTCTCTGAGAAGAAGCTCACACTTAGCCCCTAGTGGGGAGGAGTGATGCTAGAGTCGCCAGAGAAGCTTGGAGCAGAGAGCACTTAGGCTCATTTCTGTTTGAGACCAATAAGTCAACAAACCTTAGGGTTCTACAATCCAACCACTGTGGGGTAAATTCTTCATAAGGAATGATGATAAACAACACAATTTTATTGAGCATGATAAGTGCATTAAAGGAGTTACCTAATTTACTGCTGCAACAAGTCTGTATGAACGAGTGAGAAAACTGACATTCAGAGAGTTTAAAAACCCTGCATACATTTGTAGTGCAAGAGGGCGTGGTCTCCCCAGTCAGCCCGCCTGGGTGTGATTCCAGCCTCCACTTCCTACCAGTTGTGTTCCTGGGGCAAGTTACTTCACGTCTCACTAATCTTAATGCTGTTTTAATTTTTATTAGGATTAAATGAATTAATACATGTAAAGTGCTTGAGTCATAATAAGTGCTTAATAAATATTGGCTATTTATTTATTTATTTATTTATTTTAATGGAGATACTGGGGATTGAGCCCAGGACCTTGTGCATGCTGAGCACACATTCTGCCACTGAGCTACACCACCTCCCCCACCCCCCAGGCTCTTAATTTATTATGTGGCAGAGTCAGGGTTCAAACTGAGACTCATCTGATTCTAGCCCACGCTTTGAAAAACATACGACTAGTTTCCAGATGACCTTATTGTAAGGATTGAAGTGGAACCGAATGACTTGATTTTCAAGAGCAGCACCTCCCTGATACTAGCTGACCGGGGTGGCTGAGGTCCAAGACGACAGGTCGGGCTTTCCCTTCATAGGGGTACTCCTCTGCTTGACTTTACCTCCTCATTTTTCCGTCCTTTCTATGGGCTGTCCTGGAGCCATTTAGAACCAGTTATCCCCATGGATAGCTATCAGGGATCCCTTGTATTTCTCTTCTACAAAGTAAGAGAAGTAAGAGATACTAAAATTCCTATAATGAAAGCCCTACTCCACCTTAAAAATGGGCTGTTTCCTGGGTTATGTTTCCCTCAGATACATCAGATGTGCGTATGGATATACGAATTGGTCTTTTAAATCAAGACCTGTGAAAATGTGAAGAGTAATTTGTGAAATGAAATAAATTCATAGCTAACATATTTAGGGGTTACGATTTGAAAGGCACTTTTCCAAGCAGCTGACATTGATTGAATAGGGCGTTTAGTCCTCACAGAAACCCTATGAAGTAGTTGCTATCATTTCTCCCGGTTTACGGGTGATGAAACTGCAGCTCTGAAAGTAACTGGCCCAAACTTGTAAGTGTAAAGCCTGAATGTTACCCAAGCAATGTGACTAGAGGGCCCTATGGCTTAACCACGAATCTCGGAGGATTCTGTCCAGGCATTTTCTGGATGCCTGGTAATCTTATGCAAGAGACAGTGCCCTTTATTTCTTAGACAGATTTCTGTAGAATGACTGACTTTAACCTCATTGCCCCGATGAATGCTAATTTTAAAATTTACACAAGGATATATCCTTCCTGTTTGCCTGTTCCTTTGCTTTTGAATATTTATTCCTGAATATAATATAAGGAGATTTCGTAGAATTTATAAATATTTTTAAGATTCTCTTGTGGTCATGTCCTTTTAAATCTGTGTATTTATAATCTCAGTGCAATTACTTATTTTTAACTTATATTTTTGCACTAAATTCTGCAGAGGAATTTCAAAGCACTTCAGCATTTCTGAATCCGGAGCAACCTAAAAATAGGAATGTCTGAAATGTATTCTTAGGATCATCCTATGAGTGAAGTAATGTGATAGAGCCTGGGTAAAATCTGTTTAGCGTTTATGTAATTAGCGAAGCTTGAGGGAAAAATCCTATTTAAATCTAACAAATGAAATGTATATATTTTTTAGTATTCATGAGAAGTAAAAAGAACAATTGAGTCAATTATTAGAAGGACCTAAGAGTCTAAAGGTTTTTAAGTTAATTATCTGACTCTTTTCTACTTCTGCTGTCTTGACAGTAAATATTTGGTGAATATGTTTAATCACATGCTTTAGGACAATCACTCTGATCCAGGTGTCAAGGATGCAGAGAAGTGAGGGGAGAAGTAGTCAAGGAAATGGCAGAGTCTGAATTTGAATCTGAATGATTAAAGTAGTGAATATGCTATAATCTTGCTCATAATAAATTGCTCAGTATTTAAAGCTTTAGGCTAGCTTAATTGAACTTGAGTATTAAAAAAAAATAGAAATTTCCAGCTGTAAGCCCTAAGTTAATTAAGCCATATAGTATTCAACCACAGTGAGCTGTTTGGTCATAAACCTTCTCCTCATGGCAATTGAGATGGTACCAAAATAGGGCTAATCTGTCTATTAAGGTAGTCTCCCTCACAGACAAAATCTAGTGTCTTAAATCTCTTATCTTTGACAGTATGACTCAGTTCCCCAAATCGTTTCTGTTCACCCTGTCACTATATTCATGTAAGCCTTTGATCAGTCAGTGGTACAAGGAGGCCTGATGGAGCAGAAAGAGCTATGTATTACGACAAAAGGCTCCATCAAAAATCTCACTTAGGCAATTAAATCACTTAGCGACTTTGGACAGGTCATCATAAACTGGGCCTGATTACTCTGATTTCAAGTTGGACCTCAGATTTAAATGAAATGAAATAAGTAGAGCACCGAGTGAAGTGACTGACACATCGGAGGTACTGGTCTCCTCCCTGGTCACCTCCTGGAGGTTCTTCACTTATTCTTATAGTAGGGTAAGTTGTGACCGTTCCTGATGTCTTTAGCAGTCTGTCTATAAAGCCTGTAAGATGGGTTTTAAAACTAGCATTTACATTTCACATATGGTAGATAATTGTCTCTTAAGTATGGTAGAACATAAAAAATGGAAACTGAAACAGGTTTTCTAACTTTAAAGAGAGTTTACTGTTTTATTGCATTTTTAAAAGGAATTTCTTTAATTCTAGCACTGCCTTCTGAAAAATGAGAACAGCAATAACAAGAGGGTTGGAAAAGAATGTAATCACGTTACCTGTTGATAAGTGACTGCCACGGAATTTCCTGGGGTTGAAAAGCATTTGAGAGCCACACTTAGCTTGAATCTTTTAAAAATTATTTAGCCTTATTACAAAGGAAGGATGGTTTTCATTCTTTACATATAACGACTTTCACTTCTTATAAAAATAGACGGACTGAAAAATGACAGGCCTCGATAACCCTATGCTGTAAAGGCCTAGAGAGGAATTATGAGAAAAAAAGTAAAAACTGCCTGAAATGATTTGATATAAAATGGCATTTTTTTTTCTAAAATGAGCTTTGACTTTTCTTTCAACTTTTTTTTGAATGAAACAGAAAGGAACCAGCTTCCTATTAAACTAGAGTGGGTTTTTTAAAAAATCCTTCTTTGAAAAATAATCCATTCAAACATTTCTTGGCAATATGGGGGAAGATTTATCACATCACTGGAAATTTTCTTTAAGCAGCATTGTTTGATAAAGTCAGTCCATCTTTTAAGATTTGGGGCATAATGACCATGTGGTAAGAAGATAATCAGGTTAAAGCTGACAGCTCTGTGGAAAATTTTTTTTTTCATGACTTTGTAAGTGCTCTTTGGCTTTTTTAAAGCCTAAAGTCTTGTTCCCAACCCCCTTTGTTTTCTTAAATTCAAGTTAATTTGGAGCCTGCAAACTTATTAAAAGGAAGTATGTTGAAAAACTACTGACTTAATCATTATGCTAGGTATTAAGGATTGTATAATGCCGTTTTTGAAAAAAAATAATGATATATGTATGCATATATGTAGAGAGAGAAAGAGAGACAGAGATTTAAAAAAGTAAAAAAACACATGCCAGACTATTCATGGTGGTGATTTTGCAGAGAATGGCACGATACATCTTTATTCTATGCTGTATCTTTTTTGAATTTTGTATAAGAATATGAATGTCTTCAGTAATTAGAAAATGATATCCTTAAAAAATTAGTAGTAAGCCATCCTAAGAAGAGAGTGACATGTGAAGGATAAGGTGTAAACCCTGCAAAAGCAGGCTCTGTTTCTGTCTAGTTCACTATTGTGTTTCACAGTGCCTGCCTCTCTGAAGGCACTTAATAAATATTTCTTGAATAAGTGAATGAGAACATTAAAGGAAGCTGCCACAACTAATTTCAAGGTTGTCTTTAGAGTCTTTAGTGAAATCTTTGCTCTTATGGGAACGTTTGCATTGTTAGACTAGAATAACACATCTTTGGTCATTGCCATGGGAATTAAACATACCCAAAATACTTACAGCTGCAAGCCTTGGGAAATAGAGTCATTCAGTGCAAACAAACAAACAAAAAGTGTGTTCATTATGTTTGCTAGGATGGCTCTTTTTGTGGGATTATAGACCTTTATTGTACACAACAACACACGTTGAATTTGGTAAAGATCTACAGAATGAGAGGAATAGATCCTGACTCCTCATCTACTTGTGTCTTCCTTTTCTGGGAGAATATTTTACTGGCCAATTTAGCCAGTAACTTTTGCACAGGATATGTGTTTCTTTTTACTTAAATTCATAATCACATTTCCACTTTCTAACAGAGAAAACTTGAGAAAATCCATTGAGTTTTAGAATTTTACCGTCATTCTGATGTTTTCTTCTGGCACAGAGATTCTAAGGGTGAGATAAGGAGTAACTCATATGGCTCTATTTACAACTAATGGAGGTAGCAGAAAATACAAGGCCTATTTTATGCTTGTCACTCTATTCATTTTCTAATTTAGTTCTAAAAAAACGCTAAAGGTAAGCTTTATTGTGTCCATTTTTAGATGGTAAAGCTGAGGCTCAGAGATATTAAATTTACCCATACGAGGCCTGTATGGAAATGACAGACCTGAGATTGGAATCCTGATAGATCTGGATCGATGCATGATTGCTTGTGTTGTTGTTTCGTGTTTTGATTATAATCCATTGTCCTTGTGCCTTCACTGTGAAGATCTTGCACGTCCTGAAGCATTCTGATGGAAATTAGAGTGCAGTCCTGAAATGCCAGGACTTGGCTTGTGCTCATACTGTCACATGCTTTCTATCTGTGATGTATGGGCCTGAACTCTTAGTGATGGATTCCTAGCAGCAGCAACTGTGCAGGTGAAACTTCTTAACTAAGCAGATAGTCCATCATCCTGGCACTGTAAAATGTCATAAGTGCTCTCAGTGTAATCATCTTTCTGTTTCTTTGCTACATTTGGATGAGCAAAATCGGGAAGTGTTAGAGGAATTCCCAGCCCTACCAAAAGTATAGTTCAAATATAGAGGCATCTTGGGAAACCTACCTCTTGCATTCCACTAAGCTTTCTTGGAGTCTGTTTATTTAGTGCCAGAAGCACTAGTTGACTTGTAAGTCTTGTTCATTTGAATGCAGAAGAGTAAGTGTGCTGGGCTCTTACCTTTATTTCTGGTACCTCCATCCTGGCAGTCCCTCATCTATCTCTACCCATCAGGCTCCAGGATTTGGCACTTGGCCAGCAGTCAGCTCCTGAGGCAGCCTAGTGGAGCGTTAATGGACCTCCGATTCAGGTAATTTACATGAATTAAAAATAACTTAAGAAACCATTTAGGGCTCTATAAAATCAAATTTAAAACACTACATTCAGAGATCGTAAGAGTACAGTTCAACTCTTCTACCACACACACACAAAAGTTTATTTGAAATTCATCTGAAATAATCCAAAAATTATCAGGAAGTTGGAGAGAATAACATTTTTACATGTCTTTTGAAAAATAAATAATACCAATCATACTTTCATTCTTGGTTTATTCTTAATGTTCTAAGATTGTATTTCAAGATTGCTTACAAAGTGTAAGGGGCATGTATGCAGGAAGGGCCTTCGGCAGAGAATAAACTTATGACAAATTATTTCACAGTTTCTAACAATTCTGAAAAAAATTATGAGATAAAATAGAATATACAAACTATGAGGGGAAAAAGGTGGATTTGTACAGAAACCAGATAAAATTCTATGATAAACATAAGAGAATGGGAGGGAGCTTGAATTTGCTGTAAAGGAGGCATAATAATACTACTGAAAAATCATTTAATCCTTTCCTTTGCCACAGATAGAGCCACAGTCAAACCAACCCAGGGGGATTGCTAGAATCTCTTTAGAAAGCTAAATTTCTCAGTTCCACAAATACTTATTAAACTAGGCATTATGAATTCAAATACAAGGATTAGTGGTGTGCTGTTTTGTCCTTAAGGAATCTTGAATTTAGTTAATGGATGAGGCAAGTAGTGGCGCCTCACAATGCAAGGAAGGATAGAATAGTGGCCACAGGCAGAGCATAAAATGCTCGGTGAGCCTTCTGAAGGGAAACTACATCATGCTGACGTCTGCATGGCAGCGTGAGAAGATAGAAGACCCACGTTTAAATCCTGGCTTTTCCACTTTCTAGTTCTGAATCCTAGGCAAGTTGTTCAACTTTTTGGAGCTTCAGCTTTGTTTCTGTAAAATGGTAATAATAGAATATACTTCATAAGTGTTGTGCACAAGATTGTTCTCATTCACTCATTTATTCATCCATATACAAGTACACTGAGTGTTCACTGTGTGCCTGGTTGCACAACTGTACAGTGTATAGTGTGGGTAGAGGGCAGAAAGTGTGATAGGTGCTTTGATAAAAAGTACTTGTCGGTTACAGCAGGGCTTAAGTGTGGTCAGTTCCACAGAAGGGAGATCTGGAATCGCTTCATAGAGGAGGCTGCCATTACAATCCTTACTTCACAGTTGAGAAAACAAAAGCTTAAGACAGTTGAATAATTGTCCCAAGAGTATACAGTTAGTAAATGGCTGAGCTAGGATTCAGGGCTTCTGCATTTTCACATGAAGCAATCAATTCTCTTTGCTTTGAAAGTGATTACCCAAACAATGAGACCTAAAGAAATCGATAATATAAAGGAATCATCCATATCAATGGGAATGTGACTTTTACAGTAAGTCAGAGGATTTCAGACATATCAATGCTTTGTTTTGTAATTACTTTTTATAATTAATGGTATTTCTTGCTAACTCAAATAATTGCCATGCAAAGTAGGCTTTTGAATAGAATATGGAGGATGGACCTGGAGATGGTCATTCTAAGTGAAGTAAGCCAGAAAGAGAAAGAAAAATACTATATGATATCACTGATGTGTGGAATCAAAAAAAAAAAAAAAGAGACAAATGAACTTATTTACAAAACAAAAACAGACTCACAGACACAGAAAACAAACATGTTTTCCAGGAGGAGAAGATGGTGGGAAGGGATAAATTGGACGTTCCAAGATTTGTAGATACTAACTAATATGTATAAAATAGATAAACAAGTTAATACTGTATAGCACAGGGAACTATATTCAATACCTTGTAGTAACTTATAGTAAAAAAGAATATGAAAATGAATATATGTATGTTCATGTATGACTGAAGCACTATGCTGTACACCAGAAATTGACACAACATTATAGACTGACTATATTTCAATTAAAATAATATATATATACAAAAAATAAAAATAAATAGAATGTGGAAGTATTTAAGAGGCTTCTAGTTTCAGGTTATTCTCAAGAATTTTTTGTCTCTAAACCGTCTGAACAAAGATGGAATCAGCTGTCTCTGTATTTCAGTAATAGGTTCTTCATGACCTCCACCAAATTCACATTTGTATCCCATGCTAAAGCAGTGGGCTCATAAAGATGCATTAGGCCAAAAAGTTTTGTTTTTTTCCTCCATTGTGTAAGGCCTTCATACAGATCTCTCCAGTGGGGAGA